>NC_138175.1:41580153-41747653 GCF_964165515.1 Mesoplodon bidens
ATTTATGAACTTAGTGCTTTTCTAGATATGAGGAGATGTAAGGATTGGGCTCATAAAATCTTCTCCTGAAAATATCTAACTATCTGAAGACCTTTTCTGTCAGTTTTTCCCAGAGACCAGAGTGCCTCATTCCTGATCTCTACCCTGAACTCCTTCCAGGGTGTGTTGAAGGTCAGTGGCTGCAGTGGCTATTGACCTAATCCTCGTATAGGCCGATGGCAAGTGCCAGTTTTTAGTTGGCTCCATTATGTTTTTAATGAGCTCTCTCTGGGTCTGCTTAGTGCAGAATTGTGTAGGCACCAAGGGATGAGAGCTCCAGCACTGAGTGACACATTCACCCTTGCTGTCCCTGGCAGAGCTGCTATTTGACTCAGAGACTGACTTCAGAGGTCGAAGCTTCAATCTCAGCCCCAGCCTGTAAGTACATAACTTTTCTGTGGCTTAGCTTCCATGTCTGTAAGATAGTGTGGTACATGTTTACCTCTTAAGAGTTATGGGGATAAATAGGTTAACACTTAAGGGAAAATCCTCCAAAACAGTATCTTTTATTTTCATCCCTCATTACTTGTGTAAGAAAACAAGTTAAAGATCTTCATTTCTCTTATTGTTTCTTGTAAAAGCTGCAGGAAGATGAAATAACCACATTGAAACAGAACAATACACAAGTTGAGTGAATCATCATGGACCCTTATGAGTTAGATGACTATATCCCATAGTTTGGAGCGTGAGGAAGTATGAGGTGCCCTGTCTGTGATGGGCAGCCCTCACACCCTCTGAGACTTGGTTAACCCTTAGGTGCCAGACAGGCTTTCTACCCCAAGTTTGCCATCAAAACTGCTTTCTTCAAGGTTCCCAGTGATCTCCATGTGGTCAAATCTCATCACTAGCTCTTGGCATTTGGAAGAGTTGAAGTCATCTCCTTCCTAAAGCTCTTTCTTCATATGTCTTAGAGGATAGACCTCACCTGTGCTTCCTCCTAGACAACTGGTCAATCCTTCTTTTCCTTCCCAATCTCTTAATCTCAGCCATCATGCTGCAGGGTGCCCTCCTGTCTTCTATACGCACACTCTAAGCCACCTCATGTCACCCCGTGGTTTGCATGTGCTGATGGCTCCCAAATTGCTGACCCAGCTCGTCTCTCCTCTAATCTCCAGACTCTCATGACCAGATGCCTATTGGATATCTCTTCAGCATCTCAGATTAACCGTATTTAAAGCCAACTCTTCTTTTCTTCTCTCAAAGCCTGAGCTCAGTGTCCCCATCTTAACAAATGAACCTGGTCATGGACTTGAGGGAGAAAAGGAATCAAAGATGATTCTAAAGCTTTTAGTCTGAGCAACTTGGTGATTGCCCAGATGTTATGCTCTTTCTAGACTCTTTCATTAGCTGGGGGTAAATATGGATAAAGATATAAATATGGATACACACACATAAGGATATTATAGATATAGATTTGTTTATTGTTTCTCTGTCTTCTCTATGAGAAATTGGGCCCCATAAGAGCAGGAAATTGATGCCCTGTCTGAAGAAACCACAATGAACACAACAGATTGGTACACAGTAAGTGGTCCCCAAACATGCCTTGAAGACCTGGCCTTGAACAACAAGAATATTCCCTGGGTCTACAGAATGACAGTGCTTCCTGGGCCACAAAAGAAGTGGGAGTGAAGCCCAGACCTCAATCCAGAGTATATTTTAAGACCACACAGTGACAAAAACACATCTCTGGGCTAAGGCAATGTGTTTAAAAACATGCTCTGAATTCAAAGGCAGATAGATAGATACATAGATAGATAGATAGATAGATAGATAGATAGATGGATAGATAGATAATTAAATTGGTTCAAATGACGGATATCTAAATGGATGTTTTGTTCCAATTATGACAAATGATGATGGTTATTTTGGGAAAATTTCACTTCACAATTGCTTATTTAGGTGACAGGTAGATAGATACTTTCAAGTTATTAAACCTTGCCTGGGAGCTATGGGAAGAGAGTCTTCATGCTTCTTGCCTCTGCCATCAGCAAATCCTGAGCCCTACATGTGTCATGCATCAAGTCCCTGCTAGGCTCCAGGACAACATACCAGCACTCACGGAGCCTGAAGTCTAGTGGACACCCAGAGTGAGAGGAAGAAGTAACTGTCTTCATTAACAGACGACAATTGCCTATATAGAAAATCTGATGGAATCTACAAAAAAGAAATAAACTAAAAACTAAGAAAACTAATTAGTTTAGCAATTTTTCAGAATACAAAGGCAATACAAAACAGAATTTTATTTCTATATACTAGCAATTAACAATTGTAAATTGGAATCTTTAAAAATATCATTTATGATAGCATCAGAAATATGAAATACTTTGTCATAAATCTGACAAATGATATGAAAGACATGTACACTGACAACAAAGTATTATGAGAGAAATTAAAGAAGACCTAAATAAATGGAGAGATAGAGACCATGCTCATGGGTTGGAAACCTAAACATTATTAAGATGTCAATTCTTCTCAAATTGATTTAATGATATTTCAGTCAACCAAAGTCTTAGCAGGCTTTTTTCAGACATTGACAAGCTGGTTCATAAAATTCATATAGAAATACAAAGGACCTGGAATAGCCAAAACCACCCTGGAAAAGAAGAACAAACCTGGAAAGTGAATACTGTCTGATTTCAAGAATTATTATAAAGCTCTAATAATTGAAACAACATGGTATTAGCATAAAGATAGACAAATAGATGGACCAAATAAAATTGAGAATCCAGAAATAGGCCTATACATATGTAGACAATTAATTTTTACAGAGGAGCAAAAGCAATGCACTGGAGAAAGAATAACCTTTTCAAAAAATGTAGCTGAAACAGTTGGATATTCATAGGCAAGAAAATGAATTTGAATACACACCTCACACCACATGCCAAATTCACTCAAAATGGAGTATTTACATTTTAAACTGTAAAGCTATACAATTTTTAGGAGAAAATCTTTGTGACCTTGGATTAAGCAAAAATATCTCAGATATGACACCAGAGTACAATCCATAGAAGAAGAAATTGATAACTTGTACTTCTTTGAAACTGATTTCTTCTCTTTGAAACACATTGTCAGGAGAATGAAAAGACAAAGCCACAGACTGGTAGATAATCCTTGCAAAGCCTATATCTGATAAGAGACTTGTATCAAGAATATACAAAGAACTCTCAAAACTCAACAATAACAAACAGCCCATTAAACATGGGCAAAATATTGGAACAGACATTTTATCAGAGAAGATCTATAGATGGGAAATAAGTACCTGCAAAGATGTGCAACATCTTTAGTCATTAGGGAAATTCAAATTAAAACCACAGTGAGATACCATTCTACACCTTTGAGAATAGCTGAAATAAAAGACTGATCACGCCAAAACTGGGGAGGAACTGGAATTCTCACACACTGCTAGTAGTTGGACCACTTTGTAAACCAGTCAAACATACATTCACCATATGATCCGGCCATTCCACTCATAGATATTAAGCAAGAAAATGGAAATATATATGAATACAAATACATGTACACAAATGTTCAGAGCAACTTTATCGATGTCAGCCTCAAATTGAAAACAACACATTGTCCACTAACAGATGAATGGTTAAGCAAATTATGGCAAATCTCTACAATGGAATACTGCTCAGAAATAAATAAGAATGAACTATTGAAATATGCAACAGCATGAGTGAATCTAAAATAATTATACTGAATGAAAGAAGCCATATAAATAAGAAAGGACTTTCTGTATGATTCTATTTATATAAAACTCTAGAAAGTGCAAACTAATCTATAGTGACAGAAAGTAGATGCATGGTGGCCTGGGGCTGGAGGAGCAGAGAGGGATTATTAAGGGGCATGAAGCAACCTTTGGAGGGGATGATATAGTGGCTTTCTTGATTGTGGTGGTGGTTTCACAGGTGTATCCATGTGTCAAAACATCAAATTGTACAGCTTAAACTTGTACAGTTATTGTAGGTCAATTATACCTTAATAAAGCTGTTTAAAAAGAAGTCCAGTGGGGAAAACAATCAATCTTCCTGGTAGAATGCAGACTGTGCCAGTTTCTGGGGAGGAAACAGGGTATGTAACTACATGAGCATTTAGCAGCGGACGCCGACATAGACCCTGGGCAGTGCATGGGGAGGGTAGGGGCAGTTTCTTCTGAGAGGGCAAGGTTTGAGCACATCCAAAAAGAGTTAACTATGTGAAGAGCTGGGTGGAGGGCAGCTGAGAAGGAAGGAAAAGATCCCAGAAAGAGGGAGCAGCTCGTAGGAATGTTTTGAGGTCGGATGGTGTGGGTTGCTCCTAGAACTTTAGCACAAAATGTATGGATGTTGTTTTGCTCAGCTTGTTTCTGCTCAAAGGAGAGGGCTTTTGGGGAAAAATGGGGAAACTGTCATACTCTAAATCTGTGGCCCCCTTGAGTGACCCTCAAGACCTCTTCAATTCATCAGAAAGACCTCCATAAACTAATCCATCCAGACTCCCATTGACCACCACTCACCCAAGTCTTGAGCAGGCTCAGCCTACAGCCTGAACAGCCCTCCGGGCCCAGTCACTTCTGCTGAGGGGTTGCCGACGTGAAGCAGAGAGACCTGATGGGAACAGACAAGGTTGCTGGTACAAGGCCCATCCAGGCCCTGCTCTGCTGGGTGGTCTTGGAAGGTTGCTTAACTGCTCTGGACCTCAGAGTCCTCACTTGCAATGAAGGGTCTACATAATAGATGATTCTCATTCTCATTCCTGGGCCTTGGAAGGAGATGGAAGAAAGCGAGATGTCTTTAGGAATGAGAAAGTAGTATTTTAGTACAAAGGTTGTTCACTAAAGCACACTGTCTCCAGATGTGGCCAGCTGCTATAGAGGCTTTGGTGCCCTGCCTGGTCCCCTGTGTGGAGCCTGTGGGTAAACCCATCCCCAGCTGCTCAGAGGGTGGGCCACTCAACTCTCACAGCTGTTCCCTTCTCTAGAGAATCACCTCCTCCTTTCTTGGAAATACCTGGGAGGCTATGCCCTCCTTGAGGAGAAGGCTCTCTATCCAATGACTAACGGATGGAGGGTGACAAAGCTCTTGCCTTAAGGCAGGACAACTCTGTGGTGTCATTCAAGCTCCAGAGCTCTGTGGAATCCAGCTGGGACTGGACTCCAGCTGGGGCCACAGCTTTGCCGGTTCTCTCCCTGACGTCCCCTGTTTCATGAACAACCTCACCCCCTACTGAGAGCATCCCCTCCTTAAATGACTAGCCTAAGAGTCCTAGACAGTCTGCTTCTATGACGCCAGCTAAGACCCCAACAGTCTAAGGCTTCTTAACAGCAGTTTTAATCATCTTTGCCATAAGCCATCCTGCTTCAGTCCCACAGGGATGATCCCACCATCCCCTTTCCCAGAACCTACCTCAGAATGAGGAGGAGTGTGGGGCCTGGGACCTGACTCTCTCCTGAATGTTTTGTTCACCCTCTCTTTTCAAAAAACACATTTCAATAGCTTTAATTTAATCAAAACGTTCTTGACTGAGATCATTAAAGTCTCTGAGAGAGGCATTTAATTCTAAATTCACCATATCCATGGCGTAGCAGTTGACTAACTGAAAAATCAACTTTATGTCATAATAGTTTGTTAGAATGTTTGTTTACTCTTCATCTGAGACATGCTAATTAAAACAAGAGGCCTTCACAAGCAAACCAGTTAGCAAATGGGATTGGTTAATAGATAAGGGATGGTTGGTAATTACAGGGAAGCCCAATATCCCCACACCCATGGGCTGGGCATCAGAAAGCATTTGGGGAGATCGTGTTGGACAATGGCTGCTCACTGGGGTTCTACCAAAAGCATTTCTTTGGCCATCCCCTTCCTCACCAACACATCTTATGGACATCTCTGAGAAACATTTATTTTTGCTGAGTCACCAAATCTTTAACTCATCTTGACAGGATATGATTAAGGACCCTTATGAATTTCTATGTCACTAGGGCTGAGCTATTTCAACTTTCCCACAGACTTGGCTGGAAGTTTGTGGTTCCCACTCCCCCTCTCACTAGCTCCTCATTCAGGAAAACAGAGCTGTCCTGGAAGGTACACCCTCTGTCAGCTCCAGGAGACCCTAGCCAGCCCTCCCGGCTTCCCAAGACCCCTTCAAACTGATGCACCCTTCACAATCTGGGGGTCTCATTGCTTACTGATAATTCAGGAACACCTCCAAATACAGACACCTGGGGGTCTGGGATGCATTCATTAAAGTGCAAAATATCGGCCCCTCTGTCCCTCCAGTGACCCCTTCCACACACCCCCATCTTGCCACGTCTGCCTTTATGCATAATTGCACATACACAAACAATTTTCTCCCTACTTCCCTTCCTCACATATCCAAGGCCAATTACCCAATGTCCTGCTTTCATCCTGCTCAGCAAGCTTTCCTTTGGCAATAGTCGCTCCCTTCAGACCTCTGGGTATACATGCCCATCTTCACCCTCAGCTGCTACAGGCCTTGCTCCCTCCTTGCCTTCCCAGTCCCTGGCTAAGGACCAGGAATCCTCACCTTCCCCCAGACTCCTAGATGTCAGCACAAGAAGAAATCTTAGAGGTCATGTGGTCTCACTCACTTTAAAATAAGGAAACTGAGGCAGGGAGACAGTGACTGAAGTTGGAAGGCTAACCCAAGGTCATGGTGCTATTTTTCATATCTAGATAACTAGATAATCTTCATATCTAGATAACTCATAGGCTGATTCTATCCATACTACTAGTTCTTGTAGCCCCTATGTTTTCTTGGTTCTGTAATGCAAAGACTTGGCCTTCCAGATACTAAAAGACTAATACAGGGAAATGTCATTAAAATATACCATAGTTGCATTTTAATGCAAATGAGAATTATGCAAATAAAAAATAGTGTGATAAAAATATTAATAAAGTCCCACTTTTATGTGAAATTTGAAATATGTGAATGTCAAAAGCCATATCATATGAACACCCTGGTCTTGGATTAGGTTCATTTTGTATGTGAGGGCTTTGGGAAGGTCCTATATGTACTATAGCTGAGGGGGACAAGGATCCTAAGGGCTTCTTAAGGGCACCCATTCCTGCTGTCCCCTCTAGACCTGGCACAAAGAAGAAGTGCTTGGTAGCTGTTGTAGGTGGGAGGGGGATTGAATGATGGATGCTCTTCCCCGCACCTCCCACGCAGAGGCCCTGCAGACCCCAGTCCCAGAGCCTGCCCTGGGCAAGCCAGGCCTGCTGCTTCATGGTGACCTGTGACAGGACACACCTGTGAGCCCGGGGGCCTCTTCTGAGGGGCTGGGCTCTGCAGGGTGGTTGGTCCATGAGGATGATGGAGTTCACACAGCCTGACTGCTGGGAGATGGTCCAGGAGAACCAGGGTGGGACTCAGGAGTCATCCAGGCCAAGGAGGCCTTCTTGCCTCCATTAGGGAAAACATCCCTGTGACCTCAGCCTTTTCTGTCCAGGAAACGCTGGCCTTTTGAGCTGCCATAACTGGTTTCTGGAAGTCCCCTGGACTGATGTCTGAAGCCAACTGCCTGCATCTTCATTCTCACTGGTATTTGAGTGACTAATTCGTCTCAGGTGCTGCCCTAAGCACTTCACAAATATCTCATTTAACTCTCCCAAAATTGCCTGAAGGGGGTAACATCATTTCTGTTTCCCAAACGAAGAAACTGAGGCTCTGAGAGGTGAAGGGATCTGCATAGATTCCACAGCTGGTCTCTGTTGGAGCTGGGTTTGGAAACCACTGGACTCCAATTCCAGCTGTCTCCCCCAGTTCCCTGCCACACCCTGTTGTGGGCCCCCGTGGTTACCTTCACCAGGTAACCAAGCCACTCACCTGGGGTAGATCTTGGGACATTCCTGAGATCAGCTTCCACCTGACCAGAGGGCATATGGCCACCACCACCCCCAGCCTGACAGAACCGAGGCTGAGCCCCTCTGACGGCCAAGTGCCAGTGACCACTTGCCAGGTGACTTTGTAACCCCCCAGGCCACACTTATGCCAGCTTCTACCTCTTTGCTCCTCCCTCTTTTTGGCTTGGAGTCCCTGTTCCTTCTCTGCCCCAAACCAACCCCATTTCATGGTCAGATTCAATCCCCACCTCACAGCTCTTGAGATCCCAGCTGACTTCTTCCTGTCTGACTTCCCGTGTTGGGGTTTGGCAGCATGTAACAAGTGATGTAAATACAAATGACACAGATGAGGAAGGCAGACTTGGAATAATTCGACGGGGTCTGTGAGAGCAGAGGGCAGAGGCCTTGTATAAAGGGGTGTCCACTCTTCGTATCAGCTTTTGGTTACCGCGTGAAAATGTGTTGCCAGATTTGAGTTTTAAAAGGATGGTGGAGATCCAGCTTTTGTATGAACTATTCCATTTTTAATGTAAATTAATTCCAATTTCTAAAACACTGTATATGCCAAGGAAAACACACCTTTGGGCTGGATTGGGATTGCAAACAAACAGTTTGCAACCTGTTTCCAAGAGCATGTGTGGTGTGTATCATTGGGCCAGCATCTGAGTCTACATGACCCTGCGTGATTCCGCCGACTTTCTAGATGGGCGACTTGATTTTCCTACAAGCAAGCCCCTGCCGCCTTTTCAAAAATGAGGAAGGTAGGGCTTCCCTGGTGGCGCCCTGGTTGGGAGTCCGCCTGCCAATGCAGGGGACACGGGTTCGTGCCCTGGTCCGGGAAGATCCCACATGCCACGGAGCGGCTAGGCCCGTGAGCCATGGCCGCTGAGCCTGCGCGTCTGGAGCCTGTGCTCCGCAACAGGAGAGGCCACGACAGTGAGAGGCCCACTTACCGCAAAAAAATAAAATAAAATAAAATAATAAAATAATTTTAAAAATGAGGAAGGTATAACTGATCACATTTCCTTTGCTATTCTGGCTCTTAGGGATTTCAGGGCAAAATTGAACTAAATCACAGAAGTTACTTCTACCCTGAATTCTTTCCTTTGTTCTTGTATTTTTACGCTTTCATTGTTAAGTGTTTCTGTGACAAACCACCACAGAAATGACATGAGAAAGAGGTAGGGAAGAATTAAATCAAGACATGAATGAAATAGCTGTTGGGTCAGGAACCACTTCTTCTCCCATCCTTACCTTACCCTTTTCCAGGCACAACTGGGCATGTGTATTTCTCAGGGGTCTTTAGTTGCAAGTAAAAGAAGGCAACTCTGGATGGCATCATGAAAGGGGAATATTTTGGAAGAAGGAAGAGGAACTCAGAGAATATAAAGAAAAAAAAAAAGAAGTGAAGACCCAGTTTAGGGAAGGATCTGGAACCAGAGCTGCTGCTGGCTGCCTCAGAATCTGACTCAGACTTTAATCTAGGACTGATGGATTCCAACTGTCATGGCTACTTCTTAGGACCCAAATTCAGAGAGGTCAGTGTTGCTTGGATAAAATTCCCTCTCTTTATCAGTCTCATCAAGACTCTTACAAAAAAGGGAGAGTGAATTCCCCAGAGGAAAATATGGGTGAAATTTAGGGAAAGAATGGATGTGTTAAATGGATCTCGCTGAAGTGTATTGAACTGAGCCAGACCTGGTGGAGTTAAAGACTCTAGCATGGGAGCGTTCATTCATTTCTTTATTCGTGTGAATCCAGTGGGACCCATCATAGCTGGAATGAATCATGATCCTGGGAAGGAGCCCTTACTTAAGAAGTTGGACAGAGAAGGCGTCAGAGGCCCCCAGAGCCAATAGCATGTGGCAGGCCTAGCTAGGCTGCCCCTTCCACAAGCAGCCCACTCTGTTCACCAGGCCCCTCCCAGGGAACAGAACTGCCTTGGCCTTTGCATCCTTCAACTGACCGTATCTTTCCATGATGCTCAGCCTCCATGGCTATGTTCTAGCATCCTCAGCCCAGCCCCCAGGTTGCCAAGGCTCTGAGCCCCTCCATAGGCCGTGGGGTTAAAAATTCAAATCAGGAGATCTACGGCTGTAGATCTCAGCTCTGGTTTTTCCAGTTTTCAGATTTTGAGCTGGTCTGATTGCCTCTCTTAACCTCCACTTTCTCATGTGTAAAATCTGGATAATAATACCAACATTTAAGGGTTGTTGAAAGGATATCTGGGGGGCTGTCTATGAAGATGTTCAAGCAAGCATCCTCTTATTCCACAATATTGACTGAGTGACTATTCTGTCCCAGACTCTTTCCAGTCTCAGGGGATGAGTAAGATGGATAATGTCCTGCCCTCCTGGAGAAAGGCAGTAATGACATAAACAAGTAAATACACAGACTATCTCAACGTCTAGTAAGTTCAACAAAGAAAACCAAGCAGGGTGTGGAGAAGCGGAGACCCACCTTCAGGAGGGCAGGGCTTCCTGCCCAGCTGAGGGACATTTTAGGTCCTGCCTCAGCGGCAGAGAGCTGCCTCCCAGAGGTTCTGCCCTTGGTAGGGCAGCATCCACCTGGGAACTAAGTGAGATAGACTAAAGGCCGGTCATTTCGGCCCCTGGGGACCTCTGATGGGCAATACTGGCTCCCGAGATCCCTACATCACAGGCCGCTCCTTCTTCTGCCCAGCCCTGCTTCTGCTCTCTTCTCTGCACAGAATCAATCCCTCTTAAACCTCTGGAATCCCAACTCCATCTCTGTGCCTGCTTCCTTCTGGAGAACTCAACCTGACGACAGGGTGGGAGGAAATAGAGCACTTGTGATTCTAGGTAGGGGATTGGGGAGAGACTCTCCATGCAGATGACATCTGAGCAGAGACCAGAATGAAGTAAGGGCAGGAGCAATAGGACCACCTGGGGGAGGCTGGGCCAAGGCAGAGCCACATGTGCAAAGGCCCTGGGGAAGGAGGGGGCATGAGCAAAGAGGCCAGTGTGGTCGGGTGGAGTGGGTGGGAGAGAGTAGTAGGAGATGAGGCCAGAATGAGGACAGTATCCTGGGTCACGTGGGCTGTGAGGCCATAAAAATTACTGGCTTTCACTCTGAGTAAAATGGGAAGCCATTTGGGTTTAGAGCTGGCAAGTCATGTGATCTGTCTTTTATTTTATTTTAAAAAAATTTTATTGAAGTATAGTTAATTTACAATGTGTTAGTTTCAAGTGTACGGCAAAGCGATTCAGTTTTATATATATGTACATATATATATATACACACATACATATACATATATATATACTTTTTCAAATTCTTTTCCATTACAGGTTATTACAAGATATTGAGTATAGTTCCCAGTGCTATACAGTAGGTCCTGTTGTTTACCTATTTTATATATAGTAGTGCATACTTGTTAACCCCAAACTCCTAATTTATCCCTCCCCCACCCCAGCACTATCTTCTTTGGTAACCATAAGTTTGTTTTCTATGTCTGTGACTCTCTTTCTGTTTTGTAAATAAGTTCATTTGTATAATATTTTAGATCCCACATATAAGTGATTTCATATATTTGTCTTTGTCTGACTTACTTAGTATGATAATCGCTAGGTCCATCCATATTGCTGCAAATGGCATTATTTTATTCTTTTTTATGGATGAGTAATATCCCATTGTATATCTATACCACATCTTCTTTATCTATTCATCTGTTGACGAACATTTTGTTTGCTTCCTTGTCTTCGTTATTGCGAATAATGATGCTATGAATATTGAGGTACTTGTATCTTTTTGAATTAGAGTTTTCTCCAGATATATGCCCAAGAGTGGGACTGCTGAATCATATGGTAACTTTAATTTTAGTTTTTTAAGGACTGTCATATATTTTAAGTGGAGAACTCCGACTGCAGTATGGCCAGTGGATTGAGGGCCAGAAGCAGGGGAGTAGGGGATGCAGGGAGAGCTTAGGAGAGTATGTTGGTGATCCTGGGCGTGGGGGCCTGTAGTTTCCTGTTAGGAAGCCGAGTTGCAGTCAGAGCGGTTGGTAGGTCTAGAGCAGTCCGTTTCCTTCCTCCCCACAGCACTGGATCACCAAGTGATAGTTTCTCCAGCTCATCTGCACATGGCCCATCTGTAGATCACTTCCCACGCTGCTTAATGGGTGTTGATTTCATTCTCCAGAAACTTTCTCACCCATTTCAGCTGCCGGGCCATCCTCTTTAGCAGAGGGCTGGGCAGAGTCTGTTCCCTTCAACGCAGCAGCTGTAAACTTCAGCCGGGGATGTGGCCTCCGGAGGCTGAGTCTGTCTCTCTCTGCTCCTCCTCCTCAGACCCCCAGCTCCTTTTCCTCAGATTTCTCTTTGTCACTACTGTGGGTTGCTGGTGCTGTGCAAACAGGCCAGCCCACTCAGAGAGGAATCTTGAGGCCCCCAGCTCCGGAGCAAATTCCATAATCAACTAGACTGAGTGATGTGTTTAGGAGGCTGAGGCTGATACAAACTGTAATTCACATTCCCTGGGCGCCCTGCTCTGTAATAAAACCTGGATGTCAGGCAGCCCAGCCAAGAGCTAACATACCTGTTTGAACTAGTCTTGTGCCAATGGAAACGTGTCAGAAAAGGAAAACATTTAGCCAACTGTCTAATGCAAATGGGTTCTTTTCAACCAGATGAAGAATGATCGCCTATACATGGCTATACGAGTACGTTAAATGTTAATACCTAATAAAGCATTGAGCCACTCTTTGGCGTTCATGAGGTAATGTCCCTGTAAATAAATACAGTGACAAGATTTTAGACCCTGCCTGGGCCACCCAGAGTCGGAACAGGGCAGAGCAGGGCTCATCTCCATCCTGCTGCGGGCATGTGGTACCCACCCCAGGATGCTTACGGACCTAGGGTCAGAACGTGAAAATGTTCAGCCTTTTCTGCATGGAGTTAAGAGACATTAATTTATAAGTGACCCTGTTTAATCAAAACTTCCATTGAAACACCATTTAGCACAAACCCCATCAACAAATTTCACAATACATATTCCCCTGCGAAAATAGCCCTATGTTGTCGTTTCCTAGTCAAATATGTATTTAGCCCTCCGAGAATCCTTTTGACTAAGCCAGCAGCTCCAGCAGGCACAATGGTTTAATCGTATATTGTTCTCCGAGTACTAACCCTTTACAAATCATATGACATAAAAAGAAAAATAAGTAACATTGTAAAGACAGTAATGAGAACTGTTGAGCTAAAGCGCCTCTTAAAGAAATGCTAATAAATTCCAGAATTTCTAGTCTTCTGGCAAGCTTTCCATTTAGAACAAAATCAATGATCAATGGCTGCAACGAGCCGGCATCAGGCTTGCATGCCTCCGGAGCAGGGAAAACTCATAGACGAAAGATGACATTTCAGGAAAAAAAGCTGACATTGAGTCCATCACTGTCATCGCTTCTGCCATAAAGCAGCTTCAAATATTAAAACATTTTTCATCTGTGCTGCATTATTGGCACCAGAAATTGTTTTCTCTCTGTCTGGTGCGCACTTGAACTGCAGCAGCGCTCCCAGGAGACTCAGGATTGTTACCAAGGCCTCATAACATATTGGCAGTTGACGTGGTGGTGTTCCTGTACACCTGCCACTCATGTGGAGCCTCCCTTCCCCCAGCCCGCAGGCGCACTGGGACACTGGGCCCACGACCCGCCCTCCAGGACCTGAGAGCCTAGGGGCGGCTGCCGGGCGCGAGGCTGGATGCACACCCGCCCCCGTGGCTCCCCAGGGTTGCAGCTGGACTTCCTCTGGCCACGCCCCGCCCTTGTCCCGTCTGGCCCCCAGGCTGCCCCCGGCTCAGACATGGCCTCTCTCCAGCAATCGCAGGGGGATTTCACAGCCCTTTGGAGTTACAGGCTTTGGCTGCAGAGGAAGTCTTTAACACGAGGCAGGCATAAGCTGTTTGCCTTTCATTCTCGCGGTTCTGTCTTAAGATTCAGGGAAATAAGAATGGACTGCTTCCGTGCCTGTTCTCACGGCGCTCACTGTTTAGACAGTGACAGATAGGCCAGCCTGGAGGGGTACACATGGGCCAATGTTAGAGGCCCATGTCTTGGAAGGGATCACGCAGCAGGAATGTGTGTGCCCTGGATGACTGGCGTTACCAGGAGGGTCACTTTGACTATAAAGATGCTCCTTGAGGGCCCTGCCTGCTCTCCCTGCATGGAAGCCCCAGGAGGGCATTGTGCCCTGAACTCGAAGGCAGACAGGGTGTGTATAGGAGAGAGGAGGCACCACACGCCAATCCTAAGAGAACTGGCCCCAGGTCCCGGGGCGCTTTCATTCATGTGTGGCCATTGCCCACCCCAACCCCGCCCAGCCCTCACCCTAAAACTTTGTCAGGATGTCTTTTTTCTCTCCATGGGTTCCATGAGGGAACCCAGCCCTGTGGCAAGCTCATCCTTTCCCAGGGGAAACCATTCTTAGGAGGCTGGTCTGGCCGAGACGATTTCTGCATGTTTGGGGCGTGGGGTTAGAGAGGGAAGGGTGGCCAGTGGAAGCCAGGGCTCCTGAGTGTCCTGACCAGGGCTATGCTCGTGTGGCCTCTGGGCTGCTTGGCTTGGCCAGAGTGGGGGCACCCTGCCCGGACAGTCAGGGGCAGAGCAGGCAGGCGAACTGCTTACTCAGATTTCAGGGCATTAAATAATAACTATTTTAATTCTGATTAAAATCAGAGAAAAAAATAAGCGTTGAGGGTCCAAGATTCTATTTGTCATTACATCGATGCAGTTGTAAAATAGAATTTTGAATATTTTTTATGAGCAAGAGGACCACGAAGACAAAAGTGGCTAGGGCCCTATGAGAGTGGGGAAAACAGCCAGTGCTGGGTGGTTGGGTTGGGGTCTCCAAAGCCTGGAGGTGGCTGTAGAACCACTGAGGAGGTCCTGCAGCAATGTCCTCACGCTTGCTCTCAGAGCCAGGCCAGTCAGGCCTCTGAACTGGGCCCTCAGGGCGGGAGGAGGGGTAGGGGGGCTGGTTCGAGGGAGGCCTGGGCTCCGGTCCGTCATTCACTTGGCTCAGCTGGAGAGTGGAAGCCAGAGGCTTTTGTATCCCACAGACCCTCTACCTATTGTATCCACACCTCCGAGATGCTGGGAGACCCCAGCCTGTGCTCCAGGGAGCTGTGGTCCAGTAAGGAGATATAATGAGTCTATATTTTGGAAAAACTGTGATGAGTTGCAGTAGACAACAGGTGTGATCCTGCTGGCATGATGGGGTGCTTCCTGGGGATGGCCCTTGAGATGAGCCTGCAGGGAAGACCTGTGTCAGTGGGAAGGCCTGTGGAACACCATCTGACCACTGACCATGGGGAGAGGCTAGAGCAACTTGAAAACCTAGGTGTCCCCACCTTCCAAACTCAGCAGACATTCCCCCAGCAGACACTCTCTGTGCTTTCCTGCCCACGCCTCTGCTCTGGCCTCTCCCCTTCAGCAGAGCACCCATTACCTATCACCCGTCCCTCAGGTAGGATCCCTCCAGTTGGTTCTACCACCAACTTGCTGGGTAACTTCAAACTCAGCGTTTAACCCCACAGAGGCTTTTTTTTTTTTTTTTTTTTTTTTTGCAGTACGCGGGCCTCTCACTGCCGTGGCCTCTCCCACTGCAGAGCACAGGCTCCAGAAGCACAGGCTCAGCGGCCAGGGCCCACGGGCCCAGACGCTCTGCGGCATGTGGGATCCTCCCAGACCGGAACACGAACCCACGTCCCCTGCATCAGCAGGTGGACTCTCAACCACTGTGCCACCAGGGAAGCCCCAGAGGCTTTTTTTTTTAATTGGAGTATAATTGCTTTACAATGTTGTGTTAGTTTCTGCTGTACAATGAAGTGAATCAGCTATATGTATACATATATCCCCTCCCTCTTGGACCTCTTTCCCATGCCCACCCCCCCATCCCACCCATCTAGGTCGTCACAGAGCACGGGGTTGAACTCCCTGTGCTATACAGCAGGTTCCTACTACCTACCTATTTTACACATGGTATTGTATATATGTTAATCCTAATCTCCCAGTTTGTCCCACTCTCCCCTTCCCCACCCCCATGTTCATGTGTCTGTTCTCTACATCTGCATCTCTATTCCTGCCCTGGAAGTAGGTTCATCTGTACAATTTTTCTAGATTCCACATATTTGCATTAATATATGATATTTGTTTTTCTCTTTCTGACTTACTTCATTCTGTATGACAGACTCTAGGTCCATCCACATCTCTACAAATGACCCAATTTCATTCCTTTTTATGGTGGAGTAATATTCCATTGCATATGTGTACCACATCTTTATCCATTCATCTGTCATTGGACATTTAGGTTGCTTCCATGTCCTGGCTATTGTAAATAGTGCTGCAATGAGCATTGAGGTACATGTGACCTTTTCAATTATGGTTTTCTCAAGGTATATGCCCAGTAGTGGGATTGCTGGATCATATGGCAACTCTAGTTTTAGTTTTTTAAGGAACCTCCATGCTGTTCTCCATAGTGGCTGTATCAATTTACATTCCCACCAACAGTGCAAGAGGGTTCCCTTTTCTCCACACCCTCTCCAGCATTTATTGTTTGTAGATTTTTTGATGATGGCCATTCTGACTGGTGTGAGGTGATACCTCACTGTAGTTTTGATTTGCATTTCTCTAATGATTAGTGATGTTGAGCCTCTTTTCATGCGCCTCTTGGCCATCTGTATGTCTTCTTTGGAGAAATGTCTATTTAGGTCTTCCGCCCATTTTTTGATTGGGTTGTAGAGGTTTATTTTCTCACCTGTTAACCAGAGCTCGTGGTCCCCTGGTATACTGTGGGTGCTTAATACACAGTAACGACTCTGAGGAAGCATCGAGAAATCAACAGGTGCAGACCTTCACACGGGGCTGCTTTCTCACTCACTTTGCAGACCCCTTCCTGCTTTTTGGCATTCTACACTTTTCAGGTACTTTTCCCAGTGACCAGACCTTCAGCATCACCCCTTAAACTCCCGACTCTCCTAGAATGCACAACCACTGGCCAAGGAGCGATCTAGGTGCTTGGAACCCACCCTTTATCCCAGGAAAGTGTGACGTTTGCCTCTCCAGGGACGTGGGGGGAAGGGTGGGATGAGCCCTCACCCTGACTCCGAGGTCTGTGGCGCCCCCAAGAGCAGAGCAGAGCCCTGGCAGGGGTGGGAGGTAGGGGAGAGGAAGGGCTCCTTCTGCATCTCCACCAGCCAGCACGCAGGGCTCAAGGCAGGCTGAAAGTGGGGCAGGCAGAACCCCGGCAGCCAGGCCAGGTTGGCTTGGGGGAACAGGAGGGGGCACAGCCAGGTGTGGGGAAGGCGAGCATCTGGCTCCCACTGCTGCCCAAGCACATCCTGCCTTCCTTGCCTTTAATAAGCATCCCCACAGCAGAGGAGCAGCAGATACAAAGAGGCTGGGTTTTGGCAGTTCAGGCGAGCGGAGGGTGGATTATCAGGGCATTTGGAAGAAGGGGAAGGGAAGGAAAAGTGCGCGAGACGGGAGACCACACAGGGAGACAGCGCACAGAGCCCCGCAGCCATCTGCCGCCACTTTACATGCTGCTCCAGAAACTGACAGACACTCCTTTAGCAAGGCCCAGGCCCGTCAGATGAGTCAATCAATCAAAAAAATTCTTATGAAACTTAATCATAGAGGGTCGTGTTAGGGAGTGGGGAACAGATTAAATTACCACGGTATTAGATACGGGAAATGATTTCTGTCAAAACCATCTTTACTGCAATTATAATATGTTAATTATGTATTTCATTAAGTAAGTGGATTAGAGTCTGCACAGATGAAATCATGTGGAGGCTTTGAATCATTTGCCGAGCACGGTGGGAGGACTCCCGTGCACGGAACCCAGTTAATTTGGAAAACTTTCACAGGCTAGATGTGATTGTTTCCCTTCTTTTGTGACCCAGGCCCCCCGCCCCAGTGGAGGAGGTCCAGGGCTCCTGAACTGCGAAAAGAGTGTCCAGGGGCCGTCTCCTGGCGCTGGACCCGCAGATGAGGCCCCTGTGTTGGGAGCCGGTAGGGCAGCTTTCTGCCTTGATTCTCCAGGAGTCCAGTGAGCAAGGCTATGCTGCGGGCCTCCAGCGGGCTGGGCGCCTCCGTGCACCTGCCCATCTGCTGGCGAAGTCTGGCAAAGTCCTCACGAGGTTCATAGCCAACAGGCCATCGGTGAAGAGAGAGGACAACCACAGCAAAGCCACTATGTGGCATCCTGTGTGTATATTCTGACCCCTCATGGTGTGCATCCGACTTTCCCATTGACCTTGCCCATTGGAGGAGAGCTTGGAGGAGCTGAAGTGGCATCTCCTTGCAGTGCAGAAGGCAGTGATGGGCAGAAGGGCCCACAGCCACAAGGCAGACACAGCCAGATGTTTTCAAGCACACGTCCCAAGACACCTTGTTTGATCCTCTCTTCCAGGGCCCTGCTGTTCCAGTAAGCCACAGGGAGCAGGGCTATTTAGCCAGCTGGTTTCCAGGCACCATTGTCTATGGGGCTGAAGCCAGGAAATGGGTCGAGGGCAAGCCTGGACCACCGAAGTCCCCTTGGACCATCATGGTATGGACTGTCCCTCTCTCGGCTCCAAGCTTGCCATCTGGTGGGACTGCCTCTCTCAGCTCCAGTTCAAGGACACGGAGGTCACCAAGGAGCAAACCCTCTACCCCTCTTCAGCCCCCACCCACCATTCTCCTCTGGTTCTGAAGCCCCTCCGAGATTTGAGAGGTAGCTGAGCCATCAAGAAACGAAAATAAGAGTTAATAATTTTTTTCAAAAAGAGGAGGTGTCCAGTGTCTATAGATGCCCTGGGTCCCTCAGAATTTGGCTTTGAGTAAGAACCACAAGGGAGTTTTGACAAACGGAAGGATGAAGAGGAAGCAGGCAAACGGGGCCTGCTGGGAGTGCATGGCAGCGTAAGTGACGGGAAAGGTTGGCTGGTTTGATGAAAACCCCATCAGCCTCTCCGGGGAGATATTACTTTCCTCATTATTCCACTGATTGGCCTTATTTCATCTGAAGAATGCCACACATTCTTTAAGGCCTGGCAAGCCTCTTTAACAATATCCAGAAAAAAAAATATCTATCTCCTCCTTAATCGAAACAACAAGGAAATTAACACGAGTCATCTTCTTCCTCAGGGATCAGTTGAAAGACCCACCCAAGCCCCTTTCTTCTGACCCAGGCACCCACTCTTCAACCCTCCAAATTATACAATAAATTGCTTAAATGTTGTACACATAGGATGGTCATGGGAGGACTTTGTTCTCCGATATGGCAGCGGCTGAGAACATTTTATAAATCCCATAAGGAGAACAAAGGCTCAGCTGGGCCCCCACTTCCTCCCTTTGCACAGAAGCAAAATCCTAATGTGATTGGATGATTCAGGAAGAATGCAGTTTTTCGGGAGAGTTTGTCCTGATACAGGAGAATCAGCATCGTTCCTCACGCTACAGGGCTTTGCTTGTCAGCACAACAACGGGGAGGGAAGTACAAAACACACTTGTGAAATTCAGGCTCAGCCTGGCATTATCAATGGCCTGGAGCTTGCAATGACTGTTAATTAAGTGCATTTTTTCATTATTCTTTAGCAAAGAGGTAAGATTTAATGATGTAAGTTAACAATGGATAATAATTTAAAGTCGTGACAATAGTTTAATTATTCGCGCACATACAAAAGTTAACTTCATAACTTATTTCTTTGTAAGAACAAGTTCATTTAAAATATTTTGAACTGTGCATACAATTATCACTTAGACTCTTTCCTTCATGGCTTTGTAGAGACAAAAAGTCAATTCTGCCTATAAATTTCTCACTAGACAGTTCTACAGCCTAAGAATTCTGTCTCGCCAAAAGCAAAAAAAAGATAAAAGTCCCACTGTTGAGTTTTGCTTAGAATTTCCTAAGGATTCAAGAATGCGATGGGTGGTTCTATATTACTGTGTCTTTCCATTCGAATAGGAGCCAAACTCCCCTAAACAAGAAAGTGTGTGTGTGTGTGTGTGTCTGTGTGTGTGTCTGTGTCTGTGTCTGTGTGTATGCGTGTGATGGGTGATCTTGTCCTTTGTTAGCCATCCCAGAAGGCCTGATTTCCATTTCTCCAACATGACCGTCGAGAGTTACAGATGGTGCATGTGTGGGGATGGGGGTGGTATACAGCTTCAGGGTAACTGGAAAAGAAAAGAAGGATAAATAAGGACTGGAATTGGAGGATATCCCCTTGAGTCCAAAGCCTTTGGATGGTCTTGGGATGATATAACTCTAGTCTGACCGAGTACCAAAGCCATCAAACCTTACCTAGGACTTTCAGGTGCACCAAAGCTCCAGGGCTCTGGGATGGAGCCAGCACCATCTCAAGGTACCAGGATTCCTGACTGGAAATGCAGGAGGACCTCCACCATTATTCCACCTCTCCTGAATTGTCTGTCATGTGAAAAGGCAGAATTCAACCATGCCCAGTGACCCATCCATCTCAGGTCCTCACTTGCTCTTTGTTCCCTAGCTGCCGCAAAACCCCTTGATGGCAGACAGCAGCTCCGGGGCATTTACAGAACCCAGTGGAGAGGCACCTGGGGCACCATCATCAGACCCATGGCTTCATGCTCCTGTCTTGAAAGGAAGCATCTCAAAATCCTGCTAGAACCAAAGAAGTGAAACTACGGTTACAACATCACAGTGCCAATGTTCAGATAAAAATACTACAATATCATCAAAAACACATAGATAACTTTTTCAAACCACCCAGTACCCATATATTGTTGAACATGTGGTTAATCAAATATAACAAGTCCATCCTGTCTTTTTTTTTTTGATTAACTACCCCTCAATGTAATAATCTCATTGGACAGTTTTATCGGTTGGGAAATTTTTGACTAAAATAATAGTAATCCTACCTTTGAAGTTCAACAGTTTACCATGGCCTGGTGTCACATAGCTAGAGCTGATGAAACTGTATAATGTATAAGATAGTGATGTAGAAAGACCAGTTTTCTACCATGATTGCTTTACATAGACGATTTGCAAAGACTGTAACATAGCACTCAATATTCCTACTGAAAAATGTAGACCCTGGCCTACAGTCCTTGAAAATCTAGAGACCCATTCTCCAAAATAGAGAAGTTATGCATGAAGTTTAGTGCCCTCCCCCTCCTCTTAGTTGAGTTATAAGCACAGGAAGAGGTGGAGGGACACTCATTTGAGCTGAGAGTGAAATGCCACTGGGGTCGTTGGGAGAATACTGTTGTCTGTCTTCTCTTCCAGAATGTGAGCTCTGGACGGCAAGGGATTTGTCCTTCTTGTTTGTCATGGTAGCATGTGCCTCAAACAGTGTCTGGCCCATACTGGGTATTCAGTAAATATCTGTTGAACTCATGAATAGATATGTGTGTGCTCAGTTTGTTGGTTGTGAGATGATCTTTCCCTCCCTTAATCTAGTAGGCTTGTTGACACAACTGGTCTGATTATAAGCCCATAACCTGCCACAGATAGAGCTATTGGCCCAATTTGTTTGCCCCTCCCTGTGTTCAGCTCTTTGCCAAATGGGTTTGTAGCTCCCCCCATTAAAGGGGTGGAGTGAATTTCCCCACCTATTGACCTTGTGTTTGACCAAGATCCTGGCTTTGGCCAATGGAATGAGGTGGAAGGGACATCGTGCCAATTCTGAGCTTCGACCTCGAGAGGCCTTGCGTGTTTCTGCTCACTTCTTTCACTGCTGTCATCACCATGAGGAGAACATGTCCAGGCTAGCTTGCTGGTTCAAGGAGGAAAATGCAAGACACTTAGAGAAGAGGCACCCAGCTGAGCTCAGCCTAGATGGGCTGAACCCCAGCCAACCCATGGCCACATGAGCTATATAAATGCTTAGTACTCTATACCATTGATATCATGTTCTTGTTTGTTAGGCAACAGTGCAAGTGGATGCGTGATCTTGTCTCAACCGGGTAGCAATCAGTGCCCTGGATGGAGGATCCTGCACATGAGACACTGAGTTGGCCAAAATGACCAGAGTAGACATGCTTGTGTCAAAGCCAGGACATCTGCCCTTCATCCCTCAGTAGACAGCAGGGAAGACAGAAGAGAATCAATCCTACAGAGTGAACTGGACAAGAGTCGGGCACCGTTCTTGACACTTCCCATGCATTGTCTCGTTTAGTCCACAAGGCTGCTGTGTCCCCACTTCACAGATGAAGATGCTATGCTTACTGAGGGGCACTACTTACCCCAGGCCCCACATCTGGGAAGAGAAGTCCGGAAAGAGTCTCTTCACTGTGGTCCTCAGAGACCATCCCAAAGAGAAGGACCAAGTCTGTTTGTAATCAGAGTAAATGGGAGAGAGCAGAGCTAACCCACTGGTGAGGAGGATCAAGTGAGATTGCCTCTCTCAACTCCAGTTCAAGGACATGGAGGCCACCAAGGAGCAAACCCTCCATCCCTCTGCAGCCCCCACCCCCCCACCACCGACAACCATTATTCTTTGGTTCTGAAGCCCCTCTAAGATTTGAGGAGCATAAAGGACCATAAAGAAAAGAAGAGTTAATAATTATTTTTCACAAAGAGGAGGTATCCAGCAGCCATAACTGTCCTAGGTCCCTGAGCATTTGCAGTCTCACCCACGCTCTATACTCACTCCCTTCCCCAGAGTGGCCTGAAGTAAGTGGCTTTGGCCTCATTTAGACATGCTACCATGCTCTCCCAGGAACTGTGTTACTATCTGTCCTAGAACCCTTTGTATTCCTGCCCTCTTATGTGCCTTAGATAACCTCCTCCATCACGGATAAGGGACATTGTATAAGGGATATTGGAATTCTGCCTTCAAGATGATAACACTTTTAAAACAAAGACATAACCATAAGTCCAACTTGTTTCTTTGCCAGGCTCTCCAAACACAGTTTTGTTGTGTGAAAGTGATCATTCCCTTGAGAAATGGAATAATTGTGACTTGAGTTTGATGCTGCATTTTTCTGTATCACTCATTCATACAGTAGACTTCTACTGAGTGCCCACTGTGACCCGGGCAGCCTGCTCAGGCCTAAGGGTCCAGAGGTGTCCTCTTAAAAATGTGCTCTTTAGTTAGCAAGCATTTCAGAATAGACACCATTTATCATCACTGCTCATTGAAAGACTTTAGGTGGCTTTCAGACATGAGCCTAACTCCTCAGCTTCTTCTGCCCCTCATGACTCAGTATGTAACCTACCTTCCAGACCTCTACCTTTTGCCACATTTGGCTCTCTTGTCCCAGATGCCCTCCTCCATTTCTCTCTATTTGGAAAGATCCTACATGTTTTCCAAGATGCCAAGCCAAAGGCCTTTGTGATGATTAATTTTATGGGTCAACTAGACTAGGCTGCTGGATGACCAGATAGTAGCTGGTAAAATACTACTCCTAGGTGTGTCTGTGAGGGTGTCCTGGAAGACATTAGCATTTGAATCAGTAGACTGAGTAAAGATCATCCTCATCAGTGTGGGTGGGCATCATTCAATCTGTTGAGGGCCTGAATAGAACAAAAAGGTTGAGAAAGGGCAAACTTGCTCTCTGTTTGAACTGGGACGGGCATCTTCTCCTGCCCTTGGATATTGGTACCTCTGGTTCTCAGGCCTTTAGACTTGGATTGAATTACACCTCTGGCTTTCCTGGTACTTCTGCTTGCAGGCAGCAGAGTGTGGGACTTCTCAGCCTCCATAATCATGTAAGCCAATTCGTATAATAAATCTCCTATAATATTATAATATATCATATATATATATATATATGTATATATATATATATATATATATATATATATATATATATATATATATATATACCTACATATATATCCTATGAGTTCTGTTTCTCTGGAAAATTCTGACTAGTAATACAGCCCTAAAGTTCAAGAGGTCTTTATTCTCTCACTCCCTGGAGCAGAACTCATCACAGCCCCTTAATGACACCATCATGAATGATACGTGGTCTATTGCATTTGAATACCCTGAATAATGATCATATTACATTACATTTCTTTTACCAATCTGTCTCACCTATTGAAGTGTGGACCTCTTGAGGTTGGGGACCATGTAGTAAAAACCTCAACTCCTGGCACATAGTAAATATGCTATAAAAATAAATGAGCATTGGGGCTTTCCTGGTGGCGCAGTGGTTGAGAGTCCGCCTGCCGATGCAGGGGACACGGGTTCGTGCCCCGATCCGGGAAGATCCCACATGCCGCAGAGCGGCTGGGCCCGTGAGCCATGGCCACTGAGCCTGTGCGTCCGGAGCCTGTGCTCTGCAACGGGAGAGGCCACAGCAGTGAGAGGCCCGCGTACTGCAAAAAAAAAAAATAATAAAAAATAAATAAATAAATAAATAAATGAGCAGATGTGATTCACATATTTAATCTGCTTATTGTTTGTCTACTTCCCACTAAACTGCATGCTCCAAGAAGACAGGAGGCTTTATCAGTCGCATTGAATAACAGCGTCTAACACATAATCGGTGCTTCATAAAGATTGTTAGCTGAATGAATGTCTAGGATCAGGGAGAAAGTGAGATTTTTCAGAATTTAGGTAACAGTAATCCCAGTCTCCAAATGTTGTATTTTCCTGAGGGAGTCTTCCCTATTCTAATGACCACTGCTCTCTGTATAAAAACACCCAGGATATTCCCAGTGTGGCAGGACCTCCTGCCTCTACCAGTCCTGGTTGGTCAGGAGCATGGGCAGATATCAGATAAACATCCACGGTGTCTACTGAAAGTGAAGAGACTTTCATTCCTGGGTCATTATCCACCCGCAGAAACACAAAGATCTTTATGGAAACACCATCTCTTCTGGTGATCATACCTCTGGAAATGATGTTATGAGGCCAGGAAATTTATTTCCTGCATTGCAAAATCATTCCTGGTGTCATCAGTGTCAAAGCCAACTGGTTCATGGATTTCTTTTTCTTTTTTTCATATATATAGATATATGAAATATATCTATATATATATCACATACATATATATGATAAAGAGCAATACTTTTTGTGAGTTAAGCCTAACAAAATGTGATGAAATAAAAGTTCATCCTTTGGAATAAGTGTCATGGCTTAACACAAGCAACCAGACTTCTCTCCTTCCTTTGTCACGACTTGTGAGCAAGAAGCAGAGGGTTGCTGGGTATACAGTCACCTTCTGCTACCCCATGTGACCAGGCCAAAAAGTCCTTGTAGTGGCTACGAGATTGAAGGAAAAACAGGCACTTTCCTGCCTGGCAGCAGAGTCATAAATTGGTATGACCATTTCAGAGAGCAATCTGGCTGTAGGTATTGAACTGAAAATATGCTGACACTCTAACCCAGCAATTTTCTTGTAGGAATTTAATTTAGAGAAACTCTCTTATAGATACACGGAAAGACCCATATGAGAAGTGCATTGCAGGGATGCTTTTGTAATACAGGGAAATGGCAACAAACTACTTGACGTCAGTAGAGTAGTGGATAAAACATGTTTGCTATCTTCAAAGAGTAGAATACTATATAGTAGCTAAAATGTGTGAACTAGAGTGGGAGACAGGCCAAGTCTGTGCCACCTGTTTTTGTAAATAAAGTTTTATTGGAAGACTGCTACACCCATTCTTTTATATACTGTCTCTGACAATATTCACATAGTCACCACTTTTGCCCTAGACATGAAGAGTTGAGTAGTTGAGACAGAGCCTATATGACCTGTAGAGCCTAAAATATTTACTATCTGGCTTTTTTCAGAAAAAGTGTGCTGATCCCTTTTTAAATAGAGCTGTATAGCTCACCACAGCTAGAGAGGGAAAATAGTGTTGAAAGGAAAAGGGCGGATTTTGGCTTGATATGTTGCGACATTATTTATGTGAATTAAACACAAGAATATATGGCTATGCACATAAGTATGTGGAAGTGGCACCAATGGGCTGGAAGGATGTCAACCTAGTTCATCATTCTTTTTTTTTTTAATATTACATTTTACTGACTTAAGAGATACTGAAAATATTTGCATCACAAGTAAGATTATATTATAAAAACATAGTGCCAGTGCCCTAGTAGGAAATAATATGGAAGTGAATAAGATTTATCATTCATTGGTGGTTTATAAAATTCAAAACAAAGATCAAAGAGTTAATATTCTGACACACTAGGCATAGCTCCTTAGAAATCTTTGAGGATTCCTTTTTTTAATTGACGTTATAGTTAATTTAGAATGTTAATTTCTAATCTCATGGCATTGTGGTCAGAAAAAGATGCTTGATATGACTGCAATTTTCTTAAATTTACCGAGGCTTGATTTGTTACCCAAGATGTGATCTATCCTGGAGAATGTTAACAATTATAAATATTTATGCACCCAACTTAGGAGCACCTCAATACATAAGGCAAATGCTAACAGCCATAAAAGGGGAAATTGACAGTAACATGATAGTGGGAGACATTAACACCCCACTTGCACCAACAGACAGATCATCCACACAGAAAATAAATAAGGAAAAAAAAAGCTTTAAATGACACAATAGACTAGGAAGACTTAATTGATATTTATAGGACATTCCACCCAAAAGAGGCAGAATACACTTTCTTCTCAAGTGCACAAAGTTGCTCTTGAAGGCAGAAGAAACACACCCCAGCCCACAGACATAAATAATACTAAAAACGGCTTACTCTTTTGAGAGTTTACTTTGTGCCAGAACCTGTACTTAGATATTAATTTGTTTCATCTCTATCTTAATCTGGAGACAGGTACTGTTGTTATTTACCTATCACAAATAAGGCTGCTGAGGCACAGAGAGGTTAAGTAATTTGCCCAAAGTCACACAGCCAACAAGTAGGTGCAGGATCCAGGCAGTGGACTCCGGAGGCTTCCCTCCAAAGACTGCGCATGTGTTAAAGGTCAGTTTACCACCTAAGATGCATGAAGTGTCCTGGTCCTGGAAACAACTAGTGGAGGCTGGTGCTCTGAGGCCCACCTGCCTCTCTGCCAAGAAACGGCAAGTGACACCTTTCCTTGGTACAGCCTGTCACGGTGATGCCTCGGGTATCTAACGCTCTGATCATAAAGCACATTTTCTCTGGATACTCAACCTTGGGCTATCCGCCCACATGCCCTCTGGGTGCCTGATGTGGCTCACTTTTCAGGCTCCACCTGTGACTGCTTTGTAGCCCAACTGCTGCAGGATAAGGTCTCAACTTCCAAGAGCCTTGAATGAAAGGGCAGTTTGATTACACACATATATATATTCAAATATATATATTATATATATGTATATATATACACACACACATAAATTATATATACTTTAAATATTTGTATATGTTCAAATGCAGACATATACTTTAAATATCTTTTTATGTCTGCTGATAGATGTATGCGTGGGTAAATTTCTCATACATTCCCTTACTTTTCTTTTTTTTTTTTTTTTGGTACGCAGGCCTCTCTCTGCTGTGGCCTCTCCCGTTGCAGAGCACAGGCTCCGGACGTGCAGGCTCAGCAGCCATGGCTCACGGGCCCAGCCGCTCCACGGCATGTGGGATCCTCCTGGACCGGGGCACGAACCCATATCCCCTGCATCGGCAGGCAGACTCTCAACCGCTGTGCCACCAGGGAAGCCCTCCCTTCCTTTTCTTATTTCACCAACTCCTTCAGTCTTTCAAATGATATCTTTACAGTTCAAGATTTCTTTACATAGTTCCAAAGTCAGTGAAATTTTATTTACCATTTATTTATATGCACCTTAGTATTTCCATATATATATGTCCCTTACTATTTCCATAAATAGATATGGAAACATATACCTTATACACACACACACACACACACACATCTCATTTTGAATAGCACCTGATGACCACACGTGTGATGTCTATGTCTTTGTACATGCACATACATTTAAGGACATCCACTCCAGCAAGGGAAACATTTCAAAATTATGTTCGTGATCCTAGATCCTGGATCGCTGACACTGATGTGATTTTCTGCAGGATATTTAACCCAAACCACTCACATATTAAGGAGCACACATACCTGAAATTATATTTTATTTACTCTCCTGCTCTTTCTAACTTACTTTCTACTCAATTTCCTTTTAGGCAAATGCAACATTTGCACCATAAGAGGTAATCTCTTTAGCCACATCTGCAGCTCCTAATATCTGGACACCCGTGGGCCCCTTAGCCCCTCGGCCTTGTGCATCTTGGCCACCTTCTCAGCCTCGATATGCGGGTCTGCAGATGCATTTTTGGAATCATACTATTTTGTTCTTTACCCAGGGTTTGGCAAACTCTTTCTGTAAAAGGCCAGATGTAAATATTTTAGGCCACACAGTCTCTGTTACAACTCAACTCAGCCGTTGTAGGGCATGAGCCATAGACAATAATGTAAGAGAATGGGCATGCCTGTGTTGCAATAAAACTATTTCCAACATGGGCAGTGGGTCTGGATTTGGCCCACTGGCCATACTTTGCCAACCCCTGCCACATAACAAAGTGCTTTTTTTCCAGATATCTGTAAGTCATTTTCATATATGTGTAATTGATGTGCCTGCTTAGTACTTTAAAGTTCAAAGGAAATAGAACACATTGGTGTCTGAGCTCAAACATAATTAGGTAGTGAAGCCAAAGAGGTGACTTTCAGCATCATTATGTCCTTACCTGATTCTATCCTCCAAGGGCTTGTGAGCTCCTTGAAGACGTCTCCTCAGCCCCTAGCACACAGAAGGTACTCAGTAATGATTAAGGAAAGCAAATAGCACTTTGAAAGATCCAATTATAATTAGATAAGTTTTTAAGACCTCAAGTATAATATTCACTCAAGACTTTTTCAGAAAGTAATGATGATATTCTTGAATGGACAATTTAAATGTACCTATTATCTTACTGTCAGCGGAACTGATCATTTATGTTACTTTTGCAAATAAAGGGGAATAAGTTATCTCTGGGCCCACCAAAATTGTTTTCAAACACTTGAATGGATTACTGGATAAATGGATGATGGCCTTTCTCAAACTTTCTTGCATTTTCCTGGGTCATGGAGAGCTGGTACTCTTGTCTCTCTACCCTCTCCTACCCCATGGCCCACATCACTTTCTGATCATGAAATTTCTGTACCACTGAGGCCAGAGAAAGCCTCAGAATCCTTGTCAACCCCATTCTCTAAGCTGCCATTCACAACTGGTCAAAGTTAACTTGTGCTATAAAAGCTCTTTGTTACCGCTCAACCAAATGTTAATTGAGCACCTACCACTGTACTCAGCTTATGTTAGGTCAGGCGAGACTAACCCAAAGGATCCAGGTAACAAGGAGAGAAGCAGTCGCCAAGAATGTCAAATAAGTGCCATTGGCATCCAGAATGACCCCAAGACCTGAAATTCTGGGGAAGTAAAGTAACAATTCCCTTTCCTTTGAGATATTTACAGTGTACCGGACTTACATTGTCTTTTATGTGCCCCACTGTATCACACAGCAGCCAGTGATGGGGGCCTCTTCCACTATCTCAATGAGAAAACTAAGGTTCCTAAAATGCCTAGTAGCTGAGACTGATATTCACACCTGAGGATATAAGCCATGAAGCCTTAGGAAAGTGGACTCCCCAGGAGGGAAGGTGTGGTGGTTAATTTATATGTCAACTTGACTGGCCATAGGAGGCCCAGAATAAATATTTCTGGATGTGTCTGTGAGAATGTTCCTGGATGAGAGATTAGACAGTAAAGCAGACTGCCCATCCCAGTGTGGGTGTGCATCACCCAATCCACTGAGGGCTTGAAAAATAAAAAGTTGGAGAAAGGAGTAATGTCCTCTCTTTTCTTGCCTCACTGCTTGAGCTGGGACATCTCATCTCATTTCTCCTGCCCTCAGACTGGGATTTACGCCACTGACTCCCCTGGTTCTCCGGCCTTCGGACTCTGACTGAATTACACCGTCAGCTTTCCTGGGCTTCCAGCCTGCAGACGGTAGATCTTGGGACTTCTCAGCCTCCGTAATCATGTGAGTCAATACCTCATAATCGATCAGTATCTATCTATCTACAAATCCACATTTTGTTTCTCTGGAGAACCTTGACTAATGGGAGAGGTAAGCCAGTAGGGCCATATAGGAAGGACAAGCTTCTGTGTAGGTGAATGCATTCTTAGGCCTGTTTGGGGGTCAGCTTGAAAGAATATGGATGTGTGTGTTTAAACAAATGGATGGGTGAGTGGAAGGATGGGTGGGTGGATGAGAGGGTGATTAGGTGAGTAGATGGATGGATGGATGGTTGTAACCAGATTGACTGAAGCAGAGTTTGACATAAGGTAGGTAACATCAAGGCTGGAAAGATAAGAAGGAGCCCAATTACGAAGAGCCTTGAATGCCAATTTTCAAAGGTTGGACTTACTCTGAGTGTAGTGCCTCCACGGAGGGGGGCATGACAGTTGCAGTGGGGCAGGGGCAGTAGAATTATTGGCACAATGCTTTAAAAGATGAGTTTTGGGAATTCCCCGGCGGTCCAGTGATTAGGACTCCACGCTCTCACTGCAGAGGGCCCGGGTTCAACCCCTGGTCCAGGAAGTAAGATCCCACAAGCCGTGCTGTGTGGCCAAATAAAAGATCAGTTTGGACCCAGTGACCTGGATGAAAAGAACGTAGCCTGGAGGGATTATTTTTTAATTAATTTATTTTATTTTTATTTATTTTTGGATGCACTGGGTCTTTGTTGCCGCACACGGGCTTTCTCTAGTTGCGGCAAGCGTGGGCTACCCTTCGTTGTGGTGAGCGGGTTTCTCATTGCGGTGGCTTCTCTTGTTGCAGAGCACAGGCTCTAGGTGTGTGGGCTTCAGTAGTTGTGGCGCACGGGCTTAGTTGCTCCGCGGCATGTGGGATCTTCCCAGACCAGGGCTCGAGCACGTGTCCCCTGCATTGGCGGGCGGATTCTTAATCACTGCGTCACCAGGGAAGCCCTGGAGGGATTATTGAGCACCGCTTGGCATGTGTCAGGAACAGTTTTACAGGCATCATCTTACGTGCTTTACGGTCCTTTGCTCATTTAATCTGCACAGGGGCCCTGGGAAGTGGGTGCGTTTTTACCACCTCTATACTGCAGTGAGGAAGCCGAGGTACAGAGAGGGGAGGAGCCCATCTGAGGTTGTCCACACAGTGGATAGGAAGCTGAGCTGGGAGCCTATGTGGGCAGTCTGACTCCAGAGTCCAGCCCCTCAACCCCGACCCCCTGCTGGTGGTCAGACAGTGGCCCAGAAGACAGTAAAGGGACAGGTTGGGGCGGGGGGAGGGAGGGTACAACCATCGAGGTGTTGGGTTCATAGCTTCCTAGATGACTGACTTGGAATATCACAATATTGCCCCAGAAGCTTGAATCCACAGCTCTTCATCCGTCTGCCTCCCGGGGATCCTGGCAGTTCTCAGAGTTCCTCACGCTCTCCGTCTGCGGGGAAGGAAGGACCGTTCTTTCAGGATGATTTCACAAGCCCTCTTTTCCTTCTAGACTGAACAGTTAGTGAGGGTGCAGGGGGCGACCCGTGTCTCGCAGCCCTGGTGGATGTTGATTTGCTGGTCTTGTCATTTAGACTCTGCCTCCCTCACCTGCCCCTTAAGACCTGCTGGAGTGGGTGACTCGTGTGGGCAAGTCACACACGGAGCCTTTGACACACACTCAGCATCTCCAGGCTTGGGGTTGGGGTGGGGGACAGTAGGGAAGGGGACACGGGAAGCTGAAAAAGTCTCCAAATAGAGACAAAGCTTTTAACCTGAAGTGACTTCCATTTTAAGACCCGAGTTCCTTGGGGCCTCCCAGCCTCAGCTCTCGGTCAGAAGTCAATGTGTTGCAAAGTCCACTTTTGTCTCTTCAGATGCAGACTGTGGTTTGTGAGGCCTTCACGATTAGAGATCAGGCAACGGTCCCACCGCTCGGCCTGAGCTGCCTGCCCAACCCTGGCATAGACCCCACTGCTCCTGAGAGCTGCCGTGACCCCCTGAGGTCGGTAGGGGGCAGAGGGTTGGATTACCTGTTCACCTAGACCATAATCTCCTAGAGGGTCTCAGTGCCCAGCCGAGCCCCTAGGAGGGGGACGAGAGCTGCAAAAAGGATGGAGATCTCAGGTATGCGGGGTTTCATACTTAATCATTAGTTAATAACCAAATAAATGATCACTAACATTTCTTTGTGAAAGTGAAGTGCTAGACACTTGCCTAAATATTTTCTCAGCCTCCTGGAGCCCAGGACGGTGCCTGGCACATGGTAAGCCCTCCGCAAATATCTGCGGAATAAAGCGATGATCGAGCAAGTGAATAAAGAAATGAATGAAGCAGCACAGGACTAGGAGTCCGGGACTCTCTAAGCTCTTCATCCCTTGTCCGGTGAGCCCCAGGCAAGCCACGCCCCCTCTCTGGACCTCAGTTTCTGCAGTATAACTGGTGGGTGAACAAGGGAGTCCAGAGACTCCCCTGTACCCTTCTCTTCTTCCCGCCCTGAGGCAGAAGTAGTGGATTTCCTCCTCGAAACAGGACACCAAACAGTTAACACACCACCCATCGTCTTTGATTTATGAAGTGGACGATTGGACCAGGAAGCACAACAGAGACAGCCCTTCTCACTTGCAGGGGGAGGCCCCAGAGAGCAGTAATTCTGTGCACACAAAGGCGAGCAGCAGCCGTGGGCCTCCACCGTGCAGGAGGGCCCACCCTGTCGAACCCATCCGTGGATGAGGCCGGGGCCAGGGTCTACTCCCACTCTGGGCAGGGACAGAGGTGGCTTTGTCACCTGGCCTCTGCCATCCACCCAGCCCAGGACCTCAGCTGCCCACCCTTTGCCCTGGGAACCGAAGTGCAGCCCTGCCCCGGTCACCGACTGGCGCTGCCTTTCAGCGTCTGCCAATCTATCAAGATTCAGCTACCGCTGTGAACCCATCAACTCCATGGAAAGGCAAAAAGGAACCCCTCACCACAGCAATTATTTATCCTAGCCTGAACTTCAGGTGACCTTTCCCAGTTCCACAGAAGTTGCTGTTGGGAGCACCTTGGTGGGAAGGTTTTTTCTGACCCCCTTCTCTTTTTAACAAACACAATTTTTTTCCTGCTCCATGACCGTGTTTTGCAAAATTTTCTTTTGCAAAAAAGATCTTTGGGTGGTCCTTGAGTCATGACAGGCATGCAGCGTCGGCCCAGACAGAAGACAGATTTTATGTGAAAGCAGTCGTTAAAAAAAAAAAAAAAAAAAAAAAAAATTCTGTGACTCACTCATGGGCCAGCTCAGCCCTCGGACATAAACAGGGGTCGTTCTGCACCACAGGCTCCGCCATGACCTGGGGGATCCAATACTGTTAACCTCTGTGGCTGTGTTTGTACGTGTGTGTTCCCGAGTCGCAGGAAAATCCAGGCTGCAATAAGGGTTACGGAGGGTGTAACTCCCTGTGTAAATTTAAAGTGACCTAAGGGACATAATTACATAAATCTCATCATGAGACAATATACTTTTTATTTGTTTGAATTTTATTTGTATTGGTAAAACTGACCTGAAACTGACACAAGTTTATTAGAAAAAGGACTCTGTAAAAGCAAGTGGGCTGGTCTTCTTACTTAAGATGGATGTGCCAACTTCTAGTATGATTAGAGAAATGGATAACTCACTAACATCTGTGCAAACCACAATAAAAAGGGATTTAGTGTTACCCCAAGGAAGGCAAGAGAGGCTGTCTGTCCATTAAACGCTTTATTACAGTGCCAGCAGCTTTTTTCTAATTCAGTTATTCCTGCACGGCGTTCAGCACTCTGACTGCCTGTCATCCCACCAGACAGTGCTCGGGGCTGGGAGGTTTTGTGCAAGGTAGGTGACAATCAAATGAGCCACAGAGAAGAGAGGGGTGCCTGACCCTCGTGAAGGATTAACTACAGAAAGTGAGTGTGATCATGTCACACCATTACTTAGAATTTTCACAGTCAATTTCTGAAAATATGAGATAAGTTCTTAAAGAGGCAGTTTTCTCAGGAGCTCAGCAGACCTGGTGGGGTTTTGTTACACACTGCATGGCAGGGAGCCTGGAGAGATGGGGCCTGACGGCAAGGAGGGGCACCGCCTTTCTTGTGCTACCCTGTGTAGGGCATGCTGGAGCCAGGACCCGGGCCCATTTGCTTCCAGGAGTGATGCTCTGAGAAGGAAGAAGAGGATGTCTCCTGGGACCGCCATGCCCTTTCTCCCTCCTCCCCTGCATCCTGAAGGCCAGCCTCCCCTGGGGCAACCAAGCCTCTGGGCATGACCCTTTGGGGATCACGCCCAGAGCGGGGTTTGTGGGAAGCATTTCCAGGTCAGCTGCCAGAGATGCTTGAGCCAGTTTGGTGCCAGGATGAACTGCTCACCTCCCATCACCCCTTCCTACCCCTGCAACTTCTACCACCTACCATCACCGTCAGCCCCAGAAGACTATGTGCTCTTAACACAGGCGGGGGCACTGGGCCTGGCGTATCGGGGTCCTGTCCCACAGGACCTCACAGTCTAGCAGCGAAGTAGGCCACATACTGTAAAATATACCATATGCCTGACACAAATACACTTGAAACATATATAATGGGTCTGGCAAAGGTAAAAGAGCAATGCCAAAAAGCACGGCATATTGTAGGGCCAGAACTGAATCTAGTCCTCATTTACAGCCTGGAGATCTGAGATGCGGAGAGGCAGGCTCCACTCAGAGCACACACTGAAATGCCGGGTGGGAGGGCTGGGACTAGAGCATTCACCTTCCACTCCAGGTCCAACCCAAGTTATACTTACGGGGACCCCACACAGTAGGGGCTTTTTGTCAAGCTAGACGGAAAATGTGATTTGTCCCTTTGTATCTGTATATCTCAATGAGAAGAGTAAACCGCAAACCTCTAAGCTTGGTTCTGCTAAAGTAAGTTAACATCTGCTGCCACCTGAATCTAATTGAAACAATTCATTATCAAATTGACTGATCTGCTTAATGATTTTGTACTTCTTTCTCAAAACCACCTTCCGCGTTAGTTAGCCTATGTAAACTACTCTCCCCTTTAAATCTGAGCGCTTGAAGGGACCTGGGAGAACGTCTGATTCAGGCACTCTCATTTTAAAGATGAGATAACAGAGGTTCCGGGAGGGGCGGACGTCAGCTTTTATGAAGGTCAGGAAGGGCTTGAGCCCAGGCTGCAGGCCCCAGGTCTCATTCCCTGAATGTGGACTGCTGGTTCAAACAGCATCTCTCAAGGGAAGGCGAAAGCAAAGCAACAGAAAGGGGTGATGAAAACAGAAAAAAATGAGAGGAAAATAAAAAGGAAGAAGAAAGGAGTTGAAGAAAGGGAAGATGGCAAGCTTTCTTTCCAAGCTGTGCGTTTTTTTATGTTTGCTCGGTGGCAGTCTGTTAAAGAAACACTTCATTGTCACCGAGCGCAGAGTCATTAAAGGCACCTTGGAAATTTGGACCCTTTTATTAGAATCAGGGTTTAAATAGCAACTTAATTTATGACACTTCTCAAGGCTGATGGCATTTTTGCTCTAAGGTAAGGTCATCACAGTAGATCCCACCCCCAGCACTTCCCTGTAGAACATGCCAACACGAGAGGCGTTTCCTCTTTACTTTCAAGTAACCGATTATTCAACTGCTAAAATGTAAGTCACATATGTATGGAGGCACGTTTGAGTCCATGGTGTGTTTCTAAAAGAGAGCTTCTTTATATCTTCACGTAAAAGAGAAGAGTGAAAAGAGGGGGGAAACCCACGAATAAGCTTGTGAATAATTAGATCAGAGAGAGATGCCACCTTTTCTCAGCGTTGGAGCTGTGAGGGGAAAAAGTACTAGCATATAATTGACATAATTGATCTAGTATTTTTTCCCTTTTTGCTGTAGTAATTTTTATGCATGCCATTGTTGCTGTTATTATCCAGGATGTGATCTTGTGCGGTTGATAATACAGACTAGATATGAATACGGGGACGCACCAGCCAATCACAAATCTATAGTGTCTATTTCTGCATCACCAGGTGCTATCTCATGGGAAATATCCTCTTTTTTGGCAGGCACACAGAGCACTGCATTATCTGTCATTTTCATTAGATTCAAGCTACAGCTGAGCCAAAAAGACTTAGTTCTAGCATATGTGCTCAAAATGGCCAAGCTGCGATTGTCCAAATTCACACTTTCAGGATTGCATTACAAACAACTGGAGCTAAAGCTGGAAATTAGAGTGAGCAAAGAGCCTGAATTCCATTTGGGAAACTGCAAACACCGTAAGAGGCTAAGATTGGAGCTTATTATCGTGATCACCTCAAAGGAAAGAGGAGACACTGGCTTCCATCAGCAAGCTCATTTTTTAGCACCTCTTAGGTAGGGATGGAGGATGGTGGCAGCCTAGATTTTGAGGCCTCTTAACAAAGAGAACCCAACCTCTTTCATTCCCCTCTGGGCCTCTAATACACTCTGGCCTCCTGGGGTGCTATGTATTCTGTCCCCAGGTTTTGCCCTCGACCAGCCAACCTTGAGTCCCCTAGGACAGCGTCTACTGCTGGGTGTGTGATTAGGTAGTCTGGGTGGCATGAAAACCAATCACACCTCCAGCAGCGGACAACTCCTACAAGAGTCTTAAGGGATGAAATAATCCAGCTGCCGTGAAGTTGGATCTTCACACAAGTCTCCACCTATTTGATAAATTTAATGGTATGTTTGAGCATGTGGAGGGGACATATCACAAAATTAAACCCAATTTAAAATGCTAAAAATGGGAGAGCTACAGGGCTCAGGAGGCTAGTCACTCTACCCAGGGGACTTGATACTATTTTAAGCACATATTTAAAAGAAAAAAAAAAAAGAATAAGCTAGTTGTTCAAGCAGAGAATTGACTTTGTTAAAAACCAGTGAGAATGTAAAATGGTGCAGCTTCTGTGGAAAATGGTATGGTGGTTCCTCAGATCATTAAACACAGAATTACCATATGACCCAGCAATTCCACTGCTGGGTATATACCCCAAAAGAATTGAAAGCAGAGTCTGGGAGGATCTTTGTACACCCACGTTCATAGCAACATTATCCACATTATTCACAATAGCCAAAAGATGGAGAAACCATCAACAGATAGATGGACAAACAAAATGTGGTCTGTTGTGTACAGTGGAATATTATTCAGCCTTAAAAAGGAAGAATATTCTGACACTTGCTACAACATGGATGAACTTTGAAGAGATTGTGCTAAGTGAAATAAATCAGGCACAAAAAGATAAATATTGTATGATTCCACTTATATGAAGTACCTAAAGTAGTCAGGTTCACAGAGACAGAAGGTAGAGAGGTAGTTGCCCAGAGCTGGAGGAGGGGAGAGGGAGGAGTTATTGATTAACAGGTACAGAGCTTCAGTTCTGCAAGATGAAGAGAGTTCTGTCTTTGGATGATGGAGATAGATGGTGGCATAACAACACGAATGTAGTTAATGACATTGAACTGCACGCTTACAAATGGTTAAGACGATAGATTTTATGTGTATGTTACCACGTTAAAAAATTGGAAATAAATCGTTAGAATGATACATTTTATGTTATATATATTTGACCACAATTAAAAAAGTAAAAAACAATAGGCTTGAATTTGTTTCATTAAATCCTGTTTATTGTCCAACCGACTTGCATCCCAAAGATGCAAGTTGGTGTCACCAGATGCCACCAGAAGGTTTGGACCTCAGCATCCTCTTTGGGTTCAGAACAGTGAGCAGCAAGTAAATACTTTTGTTAACAAAAAACAACAACAATAAAAACTTTTCTGGCCGCTTGTAGAAGCCACAACCTGGACCCACAGTCTGCCCGAGTCTGTGCCCCAGAAATCCCAAGCCGTGCTGGAGTTTTCCACACTGGCATTGAGGGTGAGTCCTTGGCCACATCTCCCTCGAGCTGTGTGAAAAATTCCAAAGACAGCAGAAACATCCATAATTTGTCCCAGAACCATACTGTGTTTTTATGCCTGGGCAGTGGCTTCACACACCACAATGGCAGAGAGAATTTCTACAGGGAGAAATCTGCTGATGAAAACTTTGTCCTGAACCACAGACTGCTGGCATCGTGTCCGTGGCAAGTGGTTCACCATTTTTCTTCTGTGCTGCTAGTACAGGTTGGTGAATGACAAGCAAGCAGGGAGACAGGTGGTGTGAATGTTTGGGAAGTCAAGGAGCACCTTGGGTCCAGGAGTGCAGGTCCAGGAAGGAGGTCACCAGAGCTGAGTGGAGGAAAATCAGCTGATGGTTGTTTTGCCATAACAAAATGCCATAGACTGGGGGGCTTACATGGGCATTTACTGTCTCTTCATCTCCTTGTAGGGACACTAATCCCATCATGAGGGCCCCACCCTCATAACCTCATCTTGTTAGGAGTCCAAGCTCATACAGCTCTCCCCACACACTAGGCCAATAAATGGAGAGATGAGTTGTGGGGCAAGGAATAGCAACTTTATTCAGAAAGCCAGCAGACCAAGAAGGTGGTGGACTGATGTCCAAAGATCCATCTTACCCAAGTTAGAATTCAGACTTCTTTTATACTAAAAGGGGAGGGGGGGTGTTTGGTTGCTACAGACTTCTTGGTGCCAGAATCCTTTGTTCTTGTAGATGTCCACATAGGTCAGATCACAATGTTCCTATAAACCTCCAACAAGACAAATGGTATTCTCTGTTCTGCAACTTTTCCTCTCTGTATGAGTGGAAAAGTGTTATACCTTTAAAGGTCATAGCCTTGAAAAGGGCTATCCCATATATTTCAGGTTATAGGCAACATTTTTAACTTGTAGCAAAAGCAATAGAATATAAAAGTTAAAGAAACAGATCCAACATGGAGTCAGATTTGTTCTCCCTTATTACAATCTAACCCTAATTACCATCCAATAGCCCCACTTCCAGATACTGATACCTCACAGGGTTCTTGGCCTTCCCCAATCAATAGAAATTGACTAGAGGCCAGACAAGAAATTCAGGCAAGGCTTTACTGGGGTCCCTGCAGCAGGGGGAAGAAAGAACAAGAAACAATTTTCCTTGCTCCCTTCCTAAAGTGGGGGGGGCGGGCACGTGGCACGGTTTCTTGTATGTAGTGAGGCTAGGGGTGTGTCCAGGGTTGCAGGGGAGGCTTAGGTGTTTTGCCCACCCCTTTGGTGGTGTTGAGTGCACGGGGACATGCATAGTACCCTGCTTTTGCTCCCGACCCCCTGTTTTTGCTCCCATTTAGAAATGGAAGTTGGGTGTTTTGGTCTTTTTGTATCTTTTTGTCCAGAATTTGCACACGCACGCAGTTATTTTTAGTCCCATATAGTTTCTTTGTATTTTGTTGCTTGAGGAGAGGTGTGCCCAGGTGCAAGCACTGCAGCAAATGGTCCCAGGTCCCAGCCTGTATTGAGACAGGGTTGGGGCTTCAACATATGAATTTGAGAGACACAAACATTCAGTCTGTAACAAATGTGGTTTTTATCTTCACTGAACCATTCATCCTGTAGCTGGAGTGAATGCCCCACATCCACTCAGCTCTCAGCCCTGTGGTCCTCCTGCTCTCACTTCCTGCCATACTTAGGGCTCCATGTTTCTGTTATATCCCTCCAATTCCAGCCAGACTGGAGGGTTCAGTTTATGAATAGCAAATTTAAAGTAACCTACAAAATATCTGATTTTTAAAAGATGTTCTCCTACAGGAGCCCTGTTGTCTATTAATTGTACCATGTTTTGAAACAACATAATTTTTTTTTATTAAAAGAAATTTTCTCTTGTATTGTCCTTTCAATTATCACCATGTTACTGGAAAAGAGGTAAGGCAATCAGAAAACAGTTGAATGAGAGAATACACAAACAAACTTTCAAACTGTCTTTCAGCAAGTGAGGCTAAAGTTATTGAATATGCAAATTGCCTTATTAAAGAAGAATGATGTCTTTTTCAGCAATCAGTTTAATTACAGTGGAACCCTTCAATAGAGAAATCAACTTGTTTCTTAGAATAAAAATTCTTTAGAGAGGGAATTTAGGTATAACAGATCTAAATAAGAAGATTTACATGGGGTAGGAAAAAGTACTTACATAGATGGACCATGAGCTCCTAGGAGAGGCACAGGAGAGACCGGACACCCAGTTGCCCTGCCAGTGTCTTGCTGAGCCTGGCTTACCTGCCTTTCATTCTCCTGCTCCAAAGCTCAGAGAGAGGAATGATGTAATGCCCTATGAAAGGGGTTTATCCAAAGTGTACGTAAGGACACGTATTCCCTACAGAAGCAGTACGGATTGCGTGGGGTGAGATGCTTAAGCACTAGGACCAGAACAAAAGTGATTTAATCATTTAGAAGACCTTTCATCAGAACTCTGTCCATTCTACTCCAGGCCTTTCCCTCTCTCTCCTAGTGACCTCCAAACTCTGCCTGCTGGTTCTTCATCAGACAGAGACAACAATGTCAATGAACGAAGACCTCAGGAAGTTGTTCTGGTCAGAGTGTTGGGGTGAATAGGTTCAGATGTACCCACAGCCCACAGCCCACATGCTCAGATGCTGCAGTATCATGGTACCCTTGGAAAGGTGACAGACCAGGATTTAAGGCAGAGGTTTGGGACCAGACTTCTCGGGTTGAATCTCAGCCACATAGAATATTAACTTATTGACGGCAGGCAAGTTGTTTATTCTCTATGTGCCTCAGTTTCCTTGTCTATAAAGTGAGGAGATAACACTATGTCATAGGATGGTTTTGAAATTTAAAGAGAAAATCCAGGCAACAACTGAGTGTAATAGCTGGCATGTAGCAGGCACTCAATTAACATTAGCAGTAGTAGTGGAGGCAGCAGCAGCAATAGATCAAATCTCCTGTGCACACTGATACTTTGTTACCAACTTTTACACAGTCTGAAATGCAAAACGTGAAATTCACACATACTCAAGAAACAGCACAGGCAAATGTTCCTTCAGTGAACCTTGAAACCTTGAGCACCTACCATATGCCATCAGTGAACAAAGCTGAAAAAAATCTCTGTGCTTTTACATTCTAGTAGAAAGACAATATATAAGAAGCATAATAAACATACGCATTATATAGTATTTCAGAAGTATCTACATGGAACAAGAGGATAAAGCCAAGAAAGGTGTCTCAGAAGACCTGGAGTGAGGTGAGCAGCTGTCATTCAAATAGAGGGTCAAGGTGGATCTCACTGAGAAGGTGAAATGTGAGCAAAGACTTCAAATAGGGAAGGGAGAGAGCCATGGATATGTAGGAGGAAAGGGTCCCAGGCAGAGGTGCAAAGGCCCTGGGGCAGAAGTGGGCCTTTCATATTCCAGGCACAGCAGCAGGTCCATGGGGCCAGAGAGGTATTGGAGGAAAGTAGAAGACAGTGTCAGAAAGCAATTGAGGTCAGATTACACAGGTACTTGTGGGCCACCATAATGACTTTGGCTTACACTTGGATGAAATGGGGAGCCTTTACAGGATTTTGAGCAAAGGAATAGTATTAATTATCTGACTCATGTTTTAAAAGGAAAAACAAGCTTTTGAGTCAACTGGGATGAATGGGGGACCTGTGAGGAGACTACTGTACATATCCAAGGTTGTAGCAGTGGCTATGAGAATGTTCTAAATGTGGGAATATTTTAAAGGGCAATCCAATACGCTTACCTAAGAGATTAGATGTGAGGTCTGAGAGAGAGAGGAGACAAGACGACTCCAAGATTTCATTTAATTAATGCAAACTACTCTGAAAACAAGGAATCCATGACAACCTTGTTTAGGGTGAGAACAAATCTACATTTACACTGACATAATCTAAATTGCTATAGCCTTACCTAGAGTACTGAACTCAATACAACTAAATACAGCACAGTAAAAATGAGGTCAAATTAAGAAAATATCACCTACATCTCAGATGAGAAATATTCTCATATGAAGAAGTTCTGGACATCAAGTGGTAGATGGAAGGCACTCATCAATATTATTTTCTGCCTGTTCCTTGAACACAACAAATGTGTTCCTACCCCAGAGCCTTTGCACATGTGATTCCTTCTCCCAGACCTTTAAACAGTTGGCTCTTTTTCCTCATTAGCTCAAGTATCCTCTCCATTTGGGTCACATATCTGTTGTATTAGTCAGTGTTCACAGAGAAACAGAACTGACAAAGTGCACATATAGATAGAGATTTATTATAAGGAATTGGCTCACATGATTACAAAGGCTGAGAAGTCCCAAGGTCTGTAGTCATTAAGCTAGAAAACCTGGAGAGAGCTGATGGTATAAGTTCCACTCTGAAAGCCAGCAGGCTTGAGATGCAAGAGGGGCAGATATTTCAGTTGACATATGAAGTCAGGAAAAGATGATGCCCCAGCTAATGCATTCAGGCAGGAGGAGTTCCCTCTCACTCTTGAGACTTGAGAAAGATGATTTTAGCTTAAGTCATATGTGGCACATTTTTCTTCACCGTTTTGGTAACATTTATGCACATAGCATTTAACACTTTCATTCTATTCAGGCCTTCAACTGATTGGATGAGGCCCACCCACATTGGGGAGGGCAATCTGCTTTACTCAGTCTACTGAGTTACACGTTAATCTCATCCAAAACACCCCTACAGACACACCCAAAATAATGTTTAACCAAATGTCTGGGTTAATGTTTTATGTGTGCACCCCGTGGTGCACACATAAAATTAACCATCACACCTGTTTTGTTCCTATTGTGTTTGTCATTTTATGAGATTATCTTAGTTTTTGTTTGTTTATATGTCTATCTATGTGCTTATCTTCCCTATGAGAATATAGTCTCTGCCAGCAGTTTGTTGCGCAACTGAACTAGTGAATAAATGAAGGAAGAACAATTCCATGTGTTATTTGAGATTTAGGAGAGAGAGAGAGGCATGGAATTTCCCTGAGGCCAGGTGACGTTGGTTCAGAGAGATGATGGCACTTGATGAGAAACAGAAGGAGCCCAGGGAAGATAGGATGGGACTAGGGCAAGGGACTGGGGAGGAAGTGGACGGGATGAGATCAAACCTTATGGGAAGAAACAGAAATCCATCTCTGACAGCCAAATCCCCCTGCATGCATTCTGGCTTTTATTTTTAATCTGGAGTGAAACATCTCCTGACCTGACCCAGGTTGCCTGTGAGCCAATGCAACAAATCAAAGCCCAGACCAGGGCCGGTTCCGGGCTGGGCTTCCTTGAGAAAGTGAGGGGGCAGCAAGAGTGGAAATGAGCTCGTGGTCTCACCCCAGCCCTGGGCGGCCATTTGTCTGCAGGACAAAGGGGCCGGGTGGGCCCAGTTCATCATGATGGCAAGGCTGCCCCCAGAGGCCCAGAGTGGGACAGTCAGGAGGGTAGAGCCCCATAGACACAAACAACACTTGGCCAGAGTTCTTACATCAGCATTCCAGTGGGCACAAGGGGTTTTGTGTTTTGTTGATTGATTTTAATGAAAAAAGAAAAGAGAAGCTGTCTTCAACTGTTAAATGCTATGTGCATAAATGTTACCACAACGGTGAAGAAAAATGTCCCATGTATGACTTAAGCTAAAATCATCTTTCTCAAGTTGTCATGGGATTGTTTTTTTAAATAAACCTTAATAGCATGATTGGTTTTAGAGGCAGTGTTTGGAGTATCTTCCTCAGGGGCTTTCCCTGCAGAGAGGTTCTAGAGGCGCTGAGCTGTGTGATCAGAGTTTGATCAGAGTCTCAGAGACAGGACGGGTCCTTCCTGGGTGGGGTCACTGGGAGGGGACACAGCCTGGGGAGGAGAGAGGAGACTCTGGCCCCAGGTGGGTGGGAGGAGCCAGAGTTCCCGGAGACACTGGCCTCGAGCATGGTGTGCCTGTACCTCGTCCTTCTGGGTCGGGGTGGCGCCTGCTGGCACCAGGCCAGGAGCGGCTGCATGGTGGCTGGTGCCTTTCCTCCTGCCTCCTGTCCCTGAACAATAGGGCCCTGGCCCCTATCGGTAGGGAGCCTGACTCAGTGCCTAGACCTCGGGAAGGTTCTGCTCTTTGAATCAAGATGATGGAGACATAGTCCTATCCTAGGAGCCTACGATCATGGGAGGAAGCCCTCAAGGAGAGAGAAGACCAACTCTGAGACAAGAGGGGCTGTGACTTGGGTCTGCAGAGCTGGGCAGTTCTGGGACCAGAGCCCTTGAGTCAGTTTACACAGGAGGTGAGAAGAGAGGGCTCTCCAGACAGGTGACAGGGACCAAGGCAAGAGCAGGTGATGAGAATAACCTAGTCTAAGGAACAGCTAGGAGATGGTCCTGTCTGGATCCACCACCAGAAACTCCCTAGGTCCCAACAGGCCTAAGGAGGTGGGCTCGGGGGAAGGATGGTGGACACATTTGTGGGAGTTGATGATCAAGTTTCTAACTTTTAAAACTGACTTTCGGGGGGGTTCCCTGGTGGCGCAGTGGTTAAGAGTCCACCTGCCGATGCAGGGGACACGGGTTCATGCCCCGGTCCGGGAAGATCCCACATGCCACGGAGTGGCTGGGCCCGTGAGCCATGGCCGCTGAGCCTGCGCGTCCGGAGCCTGTGCTCCGCAGCGGGAGAGGCCACAACAGTGAGAGGCCCGCGTACCGCAAAAAAAAAAAAAAAAAAACTGACTTTGGAACACAGAGCTGAAAAAGAACACCGACAAGTCAGTAAGAAACAGCTCAAAAGAAAAACAGAAAAAAGATGTAAAGGGACACTTTGCAGAAGTGGATATCCAAGTAGCCAATGAACGTGTGAGAAGCTGCTCCACCTCGTTAAACATCAGGGAAATGCAAATAAAAACCACAATGAGATATCACCAGGCAAAATGGCAAAAATGGAAAAGATGAAAAGAGCCAGGGGTTGAGGAGCGTGTAGAGCCCTGCTGGGGGAAGCGGGGATTGGTACAACCACTCGGGAAAACCGTTTGGCACTCTGTACCCTGTGTACCCTCCACCCCGCACTGCCTCCCTCTGAGGCTGCCGCCAGAAGCCGCAGGCACACGTACCAGCTGCATTAAACATAGTCGCCCGAACAGGAAACCATCAAACTTCCATCCGTGGGAGGATGGGGAAATAAACGGACCGCAGTGCAGTCGCACGATGGATGACTGCAGGCGTGGCGTACTTCAATTTAAACATTTCTAAAGCTGACTCGGGGTTTGGGAAGAGTGGGAGGAGCTAAGGCCTTGGGGTGGGTTCCCAGGAGCTGCAGGAGAGCAGTGATGACAATGGTGGTGTTGCTGGTGCTCTGTGGCTTTGAGGGCATAAATCAGACTGGGAGACCCCTGTTTACAGCTCTGGGATGCATTCTGGCTGCACTTAAGATAAAGCCCAGGCTCTTCCCTTCAGCCACCAAAACCACGTGTCCAGCCCCCGCCTGCATTTCCTCTCTGTTCTCATTCCCTCTGCCTGGCCCCCTTGCCCTTGCCAAGGTCACTCCCACCTACGGACGTTTCTCTGGCTCGATTTCTCTTCCTCCTGAGCTTTATTCAGTTCATCTCCTGAGAGGGGTTCCCTGACTGCCCTCCAAGCTGCTGCGTTAATTGCACAACCCCAGGGGATGCCACTGCCTACCCCTCCCCCCGCGTCCAGGTGAATGACACCTTGGGGGTTGGTGCAGGGCGCTGCCTAGCCAGACGCTCCTTCTTCCATAGTGCTTTGCTCCATTTCCTTCGTAGGTATTATTATAAGTGTTCAGGTGTCTGAAATGACCTTGTTCACTGTCAATTGTTTATTGTCTGTTCTCTCCTGCTAGAATATAAGGTCTTTGAGGGCAGAGACCTCCTCCTTCTTATCCACAGCTCTAACCCCAGTGCCTAAGTTAACATAGGTGCTTACTGATTAATTATGTGTTGAATGAATAAATAAAAGGACAGCTGGGAAGTGAGGGTGGCTGTGGGAGTCCCCAGAGCCAGTGAGGCCCTCAGCCCAGTGCTTGCACAGATTACCCCAACTGGCACCTATCTCACTGGGCTGCTGGGAGGATTATTGTGATCCCCATTTTCCAGGTTGGGAAACTGAAGCTTGGAGACAAGAGAGGTGGTGTCCATGAGGAAGGGTGACAACCAAGATTTACACTCACGTTTGCTCCCCACCCAGGCCCTGCTGCTCAGAGCACAAACCCTTCTATGTGCCCATCACTGGGCACACTCTGGGCCCTCCTTCAACTGCAGCCTCTGAACTGAAAGAAGGGGGCAGCCGGGAACACCCTAGGCCTAGCACAGCCCAGAGGGAGCCCTGTGGGCACCGCCAGGAGCCCGTCTCCTCCCCTTCTCCCATCTGAGAATGGTGCTGGCGGCTGTCACAGCCCACGAAGCTCAGAGACTGTTTCATTGATGGAGACAGCTTCCAGGGCAGTCCAGATCCACTTCAAACCACCTTGGCAGCACCTGGCCACGCTGACCAGATCAAATTTGAACTTGCAGTGGCTGACGGACACCAGCTGACTTGAGGACAGGGGCCATTAGGTCAGCGCTTCCCAGCCTGTTCATTCCTCATGGAAGTTGAGGCCATGTCTGCCTACAGCCCCAGCTCCACTCCAGCCAGAGCACCGGCCCCCTTCCTGGGGACACGGTGCCTCCAGGGCAGTCTGGGGTCCTGCATGTGGCATCCCAGTAGCCTGTGCAGTGTGTCTGCTGGGTTTCCTGCACCCTGTGACCCCTCATCCACTCTCCCATCCTCTGGACCCCTAACATAGAGAACCTCAGTCAGGGAAAAACCCTATTTTCTCTCCCTAGCTCATTACATCTCTTCTTCACTAGCCTGAAGCCAAAGCTCTTTCTCTCCTCCTGAAGTGGCCTCTTTTATATCACCCAGCCATCCCCTCCACAGGGCCTGGGCACTCCCTTCACCCTCCATGCCCACCCGTTGTCTAATTAGCAGTTCCTGACAGGGCAGCTGCAAAGGCACTTGACAAGGAAGTCTTCTCCCCCATGCCAGGCTCAGTTCCAACGTGTGGAAATGACTGCTGTTTCCTGTAAATCAGGAAGGAGTAAAGGTCATGCCCACTATAAGGCCCCAAACCTATTTGTACCCTGGGGTGCCCTCAGGAAGCAGGACAGAAAGGGCTGGAACCACAGGGCACACTGGCCTCCACCTCCGCAGCTTCCCCACCTCCCCACACCACGGCCTGCCTTCCAGGAAGCCCCAGCAGGAGGGAGGAGCCAGGGTTGTCAGCCCACTGGGATTGGCTCCCTGGAGCTGCCAGAATTTGACACATCTACCAAAGTGATGGGGTGGGTGAAGAAAGCCGTTACTCAAAGTTCCAGCCTCGGGCTTCCCTGGTGGCGCAGTGGTTGAGTGTCCGCCTGCCAATGCAGGAGACACGGGTTCACGTCCCAGTCTGGGAAGATCCCACATGCCACAGAGCGGCTGGGCCCATGAGCCATGGCCACTGAGCCTGTGCATCCGGAGCCTGTGCTCTGCAACGGGAGAGGCCACAACAGGGAGAGGCTAAAGTACCGCAAAAAGAAAAAAAAAAATTTCAGCCTCTTATGGGTAGGTAACAGGCTAGCAGGGGAAGCCCAAGAAGCCAGGCCCTTGTCCCTGATGGGAGCACAGTGATAGGGGGTCTGCCCAGCTGGACCCCAGTCAGGTCCCCCAGGGCAAGGCCTGTGCCCCATTCTTATGTCCTCTCCTCTGCAGGCCCACGACCGAGGAGGCAGACCGTTGCGAGAATGCCAAGGGTATTTAGCAGGCTATCATATTAGTCTTCCTGGGGCTGCTCTAACAAATGACTACAAACTTGGTGACTTAAGCAAGAGAAATTTATTCTCTCACACTTTTGGAGGCCAGAAGTCTGGAATCAGGGTGTCAGCAGGGCTGTGTTCCCTCGGGGACTCAGCTGGCAGCTGCTGTCAATAACGGTGTTACTTGATTTGTAGCCATGTCACTCCCATCTCCGCTCTGTCTGTACATCCCTTCTCTTCTGCGTGCCGCTGGGTCTAATTTCCTCTGCTTTTCTCTTATAAGGATACACATGATTGCATTTAGGACCCACCTGGATAATCTAGGCTAAACTCCTCCTTTCAAAGTCCCTAACTTAATCACAGTTTTCACCATATAAATTGATAGTCATTCTCTACCATATATGGTAATATTCACAGGGTCCAGGGATTAGAAAGCAAATATATTGAGGGGGGCATATTCTTCTGTCTACCACAGCTATTATTAATAACTTGGGATCTCAAGGCGGGAACCGTCTCATGGGATGCTCATGGCTACTGGAGGGCCAGGTGCTAGCATTGCCCCACTGGATGCATGGGGTGGAGGTGGAAGTGGAGACAGAGCAGAGATATTGATGCTCATGATGCTAATGGAACCGAAGTCTAGAGGCTCCAGTCATCCTGCTTCAGCTGCCCCCCACACCCATTCTGTTAATGGAGCGCTGGGGACACGGCCCTGGTGACTGGAGTGGAGTCTAATAGGCCGGGGGTTAATCCTGTTCCTGCCTCAGTCTCTGCATCACGCCAGCTCACAGCAGGGTTATTCTGTGTGTTAGAGAGAAAAACATATGAAGGTCCACAGCTCAGGGTGTGGCAAAGAATAAGCATCTAGTCAATGGTAGATAGGATTATTCCTTTTGTTTAATTGGGTAAATGTTTCTGGTCCCTCTTGCGTGCTAAGGCTGGATGGTGGAGTGCCAGCAGCAGTGGTAGGAGTTCTTGGGGGGCAAAGCCAGTTGCTGCTCATCCGTCCCCTCCTTCGTGCCTGCATACCACAAAGATACTTTGAGAACATTGCACGTGAAGTCCCTTCTCTGCAGGGACTCACGGGGCAGGTGCGGGAGGAAATTGTGTTCCAGGGTAAGAGGTATTTTCAGAGAATTGTCATCTAGACCTTGGAGGATGGAGCTATGAAAAAGGAGAGGCGAGTGGTGTCTCCTCTAAAAGGCAATGCTTGAACTGAGTCCCAAAGGATGCAGCCATCGGATACTTGAGCTTTAGGTGCCAATAGCTGAAAGTTTGCTAAAGAAATGTGCACCTTGTGTCTTGGGGAAGATGGTGGTGGGGATCAGGAAACAGTGGCTGATGGCACAGTAAGAAACTTGCTTGGGGAGATCCCGCTAATAACACTGATGGTAATTACATGGTCCTATGACTGGATGGCCAGAGTCCTGGCAAGAAATCTAGGGCACACCCCAGGGTGGTTAGAGGGAGTTTAATGACAGGACCACTGACAATGGTGTGGGAAGGCAGTAAAAGAAAACGCCAAGGGATGAGGAAGCACCCAGGGCTAGCAGCAGTGGAAAGCCATTACCATTACCACCCCAAAGCCTAAAGGATCAAGGAAGGAGCCATCTCCAGACCCAGAGAGCTGTGGCAGTGGGAGAAGGCCATCTGATGGGAACTGTGACCTTCAGCAGATGAATGCAACCATTCTCAATTTAGGGCTCGGAAGGGAGAAAGCCAGGGCAATAAATACTCTGACTCCCGTCTGACCTCCTTCTCTTGTGAGCTCCCCATTGGCCATTCCCAGCTGAAAATCAGAAGGCTAGGGAACCTGTGGATGAAGTCCTTATAGGTCAGCTTCTTGGAGTACAGACCAGGAGGAGAAGAATAGGGAGTAAATCTGGAGGGGCAGAGAATCCTGCCTGATGATGAGGATGGTGATGAAAATGACGATGATTATAATGATGACAATAATGGTGGTGATGGTGATGATGATGGTGGTGATGGTAGTGTTGTTACTGCTGATGGTGGTAGTAATTGTGGTGATGATGGTGGCAGTGATGGTGTGATGATGGTGGAGATGGTGGTGATGATGGTGGTAATGGTGGTGGAGATGATGATGACAGTAAATACCATTATTGAGTTTCTATATAACCACTCACTGTTCCAAGGGCTTTCAAGCTTCACACCAGCCCAATAAGATGGGATAGTAGAAATTCTCAGAGATCTGGGAGACCTACACATGGATCGATAGCCAGAATTGTCCTCTAGTCCCTTGGACCTCCCCCAAAACACATGGTTTGGCAAAGCACCTGGTCCTAGTGACTTGTGTTTTAATTACATGTGTATTTGCTCATCTTCCTAACCCCTCTGTGAACTTGTTTAAGTAAGTTTGATGTCTGATTATCACTGAAACCCAGGGCTTGGCAGTGTCTAATAGAGTGCCTGCCACTCAAGGATTGCTAAGCCAATGATGATGAATGAGTGAATGAATAAGTGAATGAATGAAGAGATACTCTGTGACAACAGGACGTGGAGAGTGAGGTCCTGGACTGAGACCTGCTCTCTGTGGAGCCTGGCCCATCACAGGCACTTAGCGTATATTGGAGAAGGGCCAACACAGTGGCACTGTGGCATTTCTGTTTTCTCTGGTGCCCATTTGCTCACGTTGAAACATGAACTGAAAAACTTCCAAGTTTTACAAAGCTATTTAGTTCCCTGAAACTTACCCAAGTCCACACTCTGAGCTAAGAGTGAGGATGTTTGTGCTACATCTCAATGCTGCACGTGGAAACCCACAGCCCAGCATAGCTCAGAATTGCTAATCACCTTCGGATTGTTGTGTTAATAAGTGAAAATACAGAGAAACACAAACCTGTCTTCCTGTTTATTTAATTTTGGTCCGAAAAAACGCCGCTAAAACATATTGCTGGGCATGCCACAGATGTTCCTTCTCTTACACCTGCGAGATATTGAAAGTGAGAGCTGGACGCTTTGACAGAATTTCTGTCGCTTTGATGATAACTGTGGTCAGGCCATTTTCCTACCACTGGGGCCTGTCATTTTATCTGATCATTCCCGTGTGCAGAGGTCCACGTTGGGGCTGACGTGTAATTCTGTGTATTCTACCACAACCTGCTCGAATAGACTGACAAAGGTATACAATTAAAAAAAAGAGTTGAGCTGTGCCCTCTCTTGTCAATTCACCTGTTAATTTCACTATATGCAGAGTGTATATAATGACCTGCTTGGTAGGTTACTAAATAGAATCTTGGGTTGTTCTTCCCAGAGCTCATTAGGGTGAGAGGTGACCTGGCAGGACGTGTGGCTCTCCAGTGTGATACTGAAGTTTTAACTAACCGGATAGAAGAGATTTAGAGCCGCTTACCAGTTTTGAAAGAACCGAGCAGCACGGCGCTGTGTTCTCTCATCTTGTCCTAGTTTATCTTCCAAGGGCCGTGGCCATTATTTTTAGAACAAGAAGGTGTCATCATTTTGATTGATTACAAGAGAGAAAACCCACCCAGCATTCTGTGACTTCAAGGATTTTCCTTACCATGCGGGCAGCAGATTCGTATGGACTTCAGTAAACGGGGTCAGGGTGGATTCTGTGTTAGGTACTGGTACTGTTACCTGGGCCATGTCATCTGTGCTGGGGAGCTGGACTCCCTGGGGCAGGGAGGGGGTGTGTCCTTCCTGTCTGAGAGTTTTTCATTAGAATCTCTCTGTGGTGGCTGGGATCAGGCTGGGTGAGAGAAGAGAGCCCTTTCAGCCACTTGGGGAGTGAGAACAGGGGGCCAGTGGGCTCCAAGGAGCTAGACTAGAGTCAGCCACCAGGAGGGGGTGCCATGCTAAGCAGAAGGTGTAGACATAACCACTTGGATGGACCCTCACTAGCAGAACTTGTGTTTTGTTGATGTGCCCACTGCCTGACGGGAGAAGAGCAGTGAGGAAGAGAACATGAGGAGGTGAAGATGCAGCCCCAGGCCAGGACACTCTCGAGGTGGCCTCGTCCTCTTTCTAGTTATTTATTTATTTTACCAATTCTTCAGCCAATTCCATCAAGTGAAACACTGGCCACCTTATTATGGATGCTCAGTGCTGACTAATTTGCATTAATGTGGAGCCTTCTGTCCTGTGCCAGGCTGAGAGGGCAGCTACATGTCAGACCCCCAGTATAAGACAGAAGGAGCTGGAGCCCTGGCCAGAGGCACCAGTGCTCCAGCCCCTGTTGGCACCTCCACTGCAGGCGAATTTGGTGTCTTTCAATACCATTCCAGACCAATATTTCTATTGTGTGGATTAAAGGAGTCTTGATAGCCACATGCTCCAAATAAAGATAATCTTTGTTATGCGTTGAGTCTGGGACATGAACTTGGCGATATCCCCGGGGCCAGTGCCATTAGTCTCTGCCCACAGTCTAAGCAAGAACCTCAGATGTAAAGGCCTTCTCAGGAGGCATTTGGAGACGGCTGGGTTCAAGCTGGGTAAACGCCTTCCCAAATAATCACTCCTGCACTAGTGCTGTGTATCTAGCCAAAGTGGAGAGTGCATGCGATTGTTTGCCAAATTCAAGACCAGAGGGCTCCTGTCCCAGGGAGAAAAGAATCACCCAGGCAATCATCTTCAAGCTCCTCTCAGCTGTATCCAACTAAGGCCTGCTTGGGGATGGGTGAAGACATTTGTCTCTTTCCTTTTATAAATGTGCATGCAACATTGCTGAATTATAGGTCGCGAGAGAATGCACAGCCCCAGGGAAAATCCAAATCCTAGGAAGTACCTGAAGATTGACCCTCTACCCCCACCCCGATCCAGGAGCCTCATTCCAGGTCCTTCCAAGGGAAGCAGAGGTCCTCAAAACGAGAAAGGCGAAACTGGGCTTTGCTTGTAATGTCAGGCACTCTTCAACGTTCTCTTCGGAATGGCCTTCCTTTGCAGCCAGAAGTTTGCTTTAATCCAAACTATGGTAGGACCATCATGTGTCAGATGTCATAGTGGAAAATCAGTTTATTTCTTAGACAAATCATGCATGTGTCAGAATCTACTCCATGGAGGACCATCTACCATGGAAGTGAAACTCATGGGCTCTAAAATAGGGAGTGCGATGATTAATATTATGTGTCAAATGGCTAGGCCATGGTACCCAGGTATTTTGTCAAACACATTTGGATATTACTGTGAAGGTATTTTTAAATGAGATTAACATTTAAATAAGCAGACTTTGAGTAAAGCAAATTGTCCTGCATAGTGTGGATGGTCCTCATCCAATCAGTTAGAGGCTTTCATAAAGACAGACAACCCCCAAGGAAGAGGGAATTCTGCCAGCAGACTGGATGTGGACCTTGAACTACAGCATCAGCTCTTCCCTGAGTCTCCAGCCTCTACCCGGCAGATTTTGGACTTGCCAGCCTCCACAATCACATGAGCAAAGTCCTTAAAATAAACCTATGTATGTATTATGAATGTATGCATCCATCTATCTATCTACCTACCTACCTACCTACATCCTATTGGTTCTGTTTCCCTGGAGAACCAAACCCTGAGTACTACTAGTAGGACCTAGGAAGAAGGAAGCACTGTCTGCAGGGACCAATAGAGGAGAGAAGACTCCAGCTGCCACCAGAGTGCAGGTGTTGTCATAATGACAACCTATTCAACACATGCCTTTTCCTTACCCAGGCTGAAGACAGGGTGCCAGGCCACGGGGCCCAGGCCTGCCCATTTACCTTGTGAAAAGTATGATGCATGAGAAATGGAATTCTGTGGCTTGTCCTGCTCTGAATGGAGACTGCCCTGAGAACGGAAAAATGAAATATCTAGATACAGTAAGAAAACTTCATAGCTGGGATTGCTACTGAGAACTGCTTTCCACAGAATCTTTTCATGGCTTTCCTGGCTCTAAACCTGGAAAGCCACAGAAAGATGGCAGGTAGGGAACCAGGTGTGTTTGGGATGTCCCTACCTGAGTAAATAGGAAATGGCAAAGAGCCAGGCAGCCCCTGGTTTCCAGAGGGCAATGATCAATGTAAAGTGCATCCTATTGTTTTCAAGGCACATTGGTCCATCTTAATATGGCTCAAACTTTATTAAGGGAATCTGAGGGGTCAGCTACCTGCCGCTGTGGGGAGCTGATGCTTCCATCTCGCACAATTCGATGAGCCAGACGTTTTGCTTTCTCACTGATTCCATCCCCCAAAAGGAAGAGATGGGTAGGCCCCTGAAGTGTTTTGACTGAAGTGTCTTTGCTGTTCCCTTTCTAATAAAGGGCCATATATTAGTGCGGAACAGTCATTTTTTTTTTAGCACTAAAGTAATATCAGGACTCTCACTGCTCAAGAAACTGCTGAGCAGAATCTTCCAACAATGTGTCTCCCTGGCATTCCTAACCCTATTGATAATGATAAAGTCTCATAAATCTAGGTAAATCTTTAATTATGCCTTCAGAACATGGCTATATTACGACTGTGACATAGTCATAAAGGGCACATTCAAAATTAGCTCCGTATACATTTTATGAATATGTAAAAATGTAGAGGTAGCTAGAGTTAAAAAGGAAAGACCAAAAAAAAATTGTGTTTTTACCATCGTGTCGCAATCATCTTTTAAAATGGGATTTTAATTCCTTTTTAAAAATAATTGTTGGGAAAAGCTCTGTCTCTTGACCTCTACAATTTTTATTAAAATCCACAGCATCAGCTTTGCTGAACCCTATTGCATGTTTACAAAGCCTACAATCTGAAATACAGAGAGTATATTCCTCTATGTTGAAACACCTTTGGGCCTAAAAATTGTTCCTCTTCATATGAAGTATGTGTGAGGTATTTATGGAGAAAGGAGTGCTGTTTTTACGAGGTCCTAAGAAAGCCTAGGGTTTGTTTCATTCCCTCCAATCAGGGTGACTGCAGCTTCATCATTCCCCCACCCCTGTGTTTGGTTAGTAGCCCTGGGCAATTTATTTTTATCTTCAGCCAACGCATATATTTTTACTTGTGTGAATAATACGGAGAAAGATTAAGTTCTTTTATTTTGCTAATTAAACTGCATTTTTCAAAATCCAGTGAGGTAGTGGGTGACAGTATTAACAAGGGCTCTTTGCAGTTTTGCTGTTTTCTTGATGAGATTAGAGGTATTTGATATTGGGGTAGGAGCTGATGAAGTGGCTTCCTCCACGTGAATGAATGCATGACCCTAGTTTATCACCATGGCTTCATAAAGAAGTCTTGCTTACTGTCGAGAAAGCCCAACCAAGAGTGAAAATGACATTAGCGAAAAGCGAAGCAAAAGGTCAGTAGAGCAGCGTGAGAAGGGGGAAGGAAAAATGCATTCCTTTGCTTTTTTTTTTTTTCCAAAGGGTTAAGGAAGAGTCCTGGCTGAGTTACAGGCTCTGTGCCCATGGAACAGTCAGTGGGTGAGCTGACCCTAAGAACTGCAGGCTCCTGCGACAGGGACATCTTTCTGAGCCTCAGGAGTTTAAAGGTAAAAATCGTACATTTAAAGAAACAAAAGCAGGGAGACAAGCATGCACGGCGAGGAAAGCACCAGCTCCCTCTCCCCTGCGCCCTGCAGACTTGTTCCCATCAGCATCCACATACCGCTTGGGGCCCACCTGACCTCTTCACAGCTACCTGGGCTTAGAGCCCATCTTCTGGATGATCCGAGGCCAACCCGAGGGAGCAGGCAAAGGCCACCCATCTCTTCTTCTTCACGCCTCCCAACCCCCTTCCCGGCCTCCCAGCAACTGAAATGAAGGAGTGATGCCAAATAAGACAGGGAAATCAGGGTGGAGGAGTGGTTTGCTAAATCTCCTTGTGGTGGCCAGGAAGAAGGATGACACTGGGGCAGGGGTGAAGACAAGCTGAGAGGGGAGCTGGGGAGCCGCTGGGCCAGCTCAGGGCGGGGTGCCTTGGCGCGGCAAGTCCAGGCAAGGCCATTGTGTGTGTGTTTATTGTATAATTAGCTCCTCCCTGAATTCCTAAGACCATTTTCCCTACAAGCACATATTATTTTCTTTTTAATAGAGGAAAATTTGCACACAGCAAAATGCACATAAGTGTACAGCTGGGTGTATCTTGTCAAATGCAAACACGGGTGTAATCCACATCCCGATTGGGAGATAGAAGACTTCCATTACCCCAGAAAGTTCCTTAACACTCCTTGCCAGCCAGTGCCTGCCTTCCCACCCACTCAAGCAACCACTGTTCTGTGTTCTATTACCATAAGTTAGTTTTGTCTATTCTAGAACTTTATATAAATGGAATCCTACAGATTGTACTCTTTCTGCCTGGCTTCTTTGTCTCAGCACAATATTTCTGTGATTTTCTGTTTGTTGTGGACATCAAGAGTTTATTCATTTTTATTGCTGAGTTGCATTTTGTTGTATGAATCTACCACAATTTTTTTATCTGTTGTACTTTTGTTGGACATTTGGGTTGCTTCCAGTTTGGGGCAATTATGAATAAAGTCACTGTGCTCATTTTTGCCCAAATCTTTTGCAGATATATATTTTTTGATTTCCCTTGAGTAAATGCCTAGGAGTGGCACTGCTGTGTCATAGAGTGTATGTTTATGTTTTTTTTTTTTTTTTTGCGGTATGCAGGCCTCTCACTGTTGTGGCCTCTCTTGTTGTGGAGCACAGGCTCCCGACGCACAGGCCCAGCGGCCATGGCTCACGGTCCTAGCTGTTCCGCAGCATGTGGGATCTTCCCAGGCTGGGGCACGAACCCGTGTCCCCTGCATCGGCAGGCGGACTCTCAACCACTGCGCCACCAGGGAAGCCCTAGAGTGTATGTTTATTCCATGAGAAACTACCAAACTTTTCCAAAGTGGTTACACCATTTTACAGTTAATCAGCAGTGTGTGAGAGCTCTACAGTCTGCTTGTTCCATATTCTCACCAATGTTTAACATTGACTGTCTTTTAAATTTTAAGCCTTCTAGTGAGTTATTCTAGTGAGTACGTACACTTCGCCAAATATGGTTTTAATTTGCATTTCACTAGTACCTACTGACATTGATCACTTTTTCCTATGCTTGTTGATCATTCCAATGGCTTCCTTTGTATTTTTTCACTAGTTTTGCCCATATTTTATTGAGTTGTCTTCCTATTATTGATTTGTATGAGTTCCTTATATAGTCTAAACACTAATTCTTTTCCAGATATATATATATTGCAAAATCTTTTCTCCCAGTCTAGTTGCCACTTACTTATATTTTTTATTAACATGCAGTAAAATTGACTTCTGTTGATGTACAGTTCTATGACTATTAAAATACATATAGATTCATGTAACTACCACTACAATCAGGATATAACCATTCCATCGCCTCACAAAACTCTTTCACTGCTATCCATTGTGGTCACACATTCCCCACTCCTAACCTCTGGAAACCACTGATCTGTCCTCTGTCACTCTAATTTTTATCAAGGAGAGTGACATACAAATGGACTCATACAGTATATAACATTTTGAGGCTGACTTCTTTTACTCTACCTCTCTTTGAGATTTATCAAAGCTCCTATGTGTATCAATAGTTCACTCCTTTTTATTCCTGAGTAGAATTTTATTGTATCAATTAATTTTTAATGGTGTCTTTTGTAAACAGAAGCTTTTGATTTGGATCAAGTCTAATTTATCAATTTTTTCTATGTTACGGACTGAACTTTGTGCACCCTATCCCCCCCACCCACAATTCATATGTTGAAGCCCTAACTCCCAATGTGATGGTATTTGGAAATGGGGCCTTTGGATGGTAATTAAGACTAGATGAAGTCATGAGGTTGGGCTCCTCATGATGGGATCAGTGCCGTTATAATAAGAGGAACAGACACACTCTCTCTCTCATCCATGTGAGAACACAGTGAAAAGAGAGCCATCTGCAAGCCAGGAAGAAGGCTCTCATCAGAACCTGACCATCCTGGCACCCTAATCTTGGACTTCCAACCTCCAGAACTATGAGACATAAACTTCTGTTTTTTAGGCCTCCCAGTCTATGGTATTTTGTTATGGCAGCCTGAGCTAAGACACTCAGGCTATGGTTTATGTTTTCTATATCATAACTAAGATATGTTTGACTACCCAAAGGTCAATGAGATATTATCTTATGCTTATTTCTAAGAACTTTATAGATTTTGATTTTATATTTAGAGCTAAAATCTACCACAAGTTAATTTTTGTGTGCGGTGTCAGGTAAGTTTTGGCTTTTTTTTTTTTTTCATTATGGCTATCCCTCTGTTTAGCATCATTTGCTGAAAGTATTGTCCTTTTCCTGTTGAATTGTTTTGCAGATTTTGTCAAAAATCAATTGTGTAAATCAATTTCTGGACTCTATTCCCTTCCCTTAATCTATGTTTCTATTTTGCACCAATAGAAACCGTCTTGATTACTGTAATTTTACAGGCAGTCTTAAAATCAGGTAGTGTAGGTCATCCAAATTTGTTCTTCTTTAATATTGTGTTTTGTTATTCAAGGTCCTTCAGATTGCCATATAATTTTAGATTCAGCTTTTCAATTCAACAATAAAGTCTGCTGGGATTTTGCTTTGTATGGCATTGAATCAATTTTTGGATATAGGGTATCTTAACAATATTGAATCTTCCAATTCATGAACATGGTATATCTCTTTAATACTTAGGTCTTCTTTAATTTCTCACAGCATTTTTTTTTGTACTTTTCAGTGTTGAAATCTTACACCTATTTCCTTACGTATTTTTATTTTATTATGAAGAGTATTTTAAAATTTCATTTTCCAATTGTTCCCTGAAAAAATACAAATGATTTTTCAATATTGACCGTGTCTCTAGTAACTTTGCTAAAGTAATTACTATTTCTAATTATTTATAGATTATTTGGGGAGTTCTACATGTATAATTCTGCATCTGTGAATAATGATAGCTGTATTTCTTCCTTTCTAAATTTGATGTCTTTTACTTCTTTTTCTCCTATTGCTCTCACTAGACTTTCCAGTATAATTTTGAATAGATGAAATAAGGAATAGCCTTTCTTTGTTCTTGATAGTAGGGAGAACTCTTTTTATTTTCTTAATTGGAATATAGTTGCTTTACACTGCTGTGTCAGTTTCTACTGTACAGCAAAGTGAATCAGCCATACATGCATATACATATATCCTTTTTCTGGGGGGGGGGAATTTCCTTCCCATTTAGGCCACCATAGAGCACCAAGTAGAGTTCCCTGTGCTATACGATAGATTCTCATTAGTTATCTATTTTATACACAGTAGTGTATGGGAGAAGTTGAATTGGGAGGACTCTTTATCACATTAAGAAATGTCCCTTCTCAGTTGGCAAAGAGATTATTTTTAGGATTTTGTGCTGAAAATTAGCAAATGCATTTTCTGCATTTATCAAGATTATTATATGATATTTTTTCTTTTCTATTCTGGTAGTTATGGTAAATTAGATTAATTTTGAGTGTTAAACCAATCTTGCATTCCTTGTAATGTCCTTGTTTGGCTGTGGTATTAGTATTAAGCTGGGTTCATCAAAACAACTGTGATATATTCCTTTCTTCCTTATTTTCTCATAGAGTTTATATAAGATTAGTATTATTTCTTTATTAAAATTTGATAAAATCTACCAGTGAATCCATCTGATACTTGGGTGCTATTGGTAGGAACGTTTTAATTCCAAATTCAACTTCTTTAACACATATATGGCTAATCAGCTTTTGTGCTTTGTTGTATTAATTTTGGTAATTTGTGTCCTTCAATGTATTTTTCAACTCCATCAAAACTGTCAAATTATATATACAAAATAGCTCATAGTACTACCTTATCTTTTTAATGTCTGTATGACATATGTCTAGGGATATCACCTGCTTTTTACTGACATTGGAAATTTGTGTTTTCTCTCTTCTGCTTTTAATTAGCCTAGTTAGGTATTTATCAATTTTATTAATCTTTTAAGGGAAGCTATTTTTTGTTTTATTTATTGCCTCTAGTGTTTGTTAATTTCTATTCACTGATGTCTTACCTTTATTATTCCCTTTCTTTTATTTATACACATTTAATTTATTTTGGTTTCCTTCAATTTTTAAGTTTGAATTTTGGTATTTTCAACTCTAATGTAAGTGTTTAAGGCAATACATTTTCCTCTAAGTACTGCTTTAGCTGTATCCTATAAAATTTGATATGTTGTATTTTCACTATCATTTATTTTTAAATATTAAACATTTTCTATGTTTTTTCTTTTGACTTATATGTTATTGAAAAGCATGTAGTGTATTTCCAGATTTGTAAGAATTATCCCAACTTATTTTCTAGTTTAATTTTATGTGATTAAAGAAAATGCTCTATGATTTTAATCTTTTGAAATGTATGGAGACTTGTATTACTGTCCATTTTAAGTTCTACCTTGGTGAATATTTCAAGTGCACTAGGAAAAAATATGTATCATGAAGTTGTTGGATGTCATGTTCTGTGAATGTCAGCTAGGTCAAGTTGGTTAAAAGTGTTCATCAAATCTTCTGGTGTTATCAACTTGATCTACCAATTACTGAGAGAGGAGTGTTGAAATCTTTCGCTATTATTGTGGATTTATCTTTTCTTTTTTGTTTTGTTTTTCCTTATGTTTGGAAACTTTGATACCTGGTCTGTATAATATATATATATATAATATTTATATAGCTATTTTTCTTGATGAATTGCCCCATTTATCATTATTAAATAGTCTCTTTAACTCTGATAATACCCTTTCTTTTAAAATCTCTGTGTCTGAGAGTAATAGAGCCATGCTAGCTTTCTTATGCTTACTATCAGCATGATACATATTTCCCTATTCTTTTACTTTTCACCTGTCTCTTTACATTTTAAGTGTTTCTCTTGTAATGGCATATAGTTAGATCTTGCTTATTTACTGAGTCTGAAAATACCTTCCTTTAATTTGATTGAAGTTGGGGACAGCTGAGACAGCTGGAACTTACAAGGCAGGATACTGAGGAGGAAATAACTTCACAGAGAAGGAGCCCAAGCAATCTGCATAGAAGTCTCCTTTAGTTTTTAGCTGAATACTAAGGATGTGTTCATACATGGTGTAACTTTGCAAGACCTTAAAAAAAAAAAAAAACAGCTACAGGAGAGAATGTGAACTGAATGGAGATTTCATATGACATACAGAACTGAGAGTCATAGGAATTTTGGACAGCCAGGATGGAGAAACATCTGTAAACATTCCAGGTATTCAACTGGGACCCCATAGGGCCATGTCTTTAGAGTAAGATATTTCAACTTCAGAATAAGGATTACTCCACTCCCATCCTAACAAAGATTAAAAGCAGGTCCTAACATGATCAAACTGATCTCCCAATAAATTAACTATTAACCAATCTCAATACTCTTTAGAGGAAGATGGCTCAATACATTCTCCAATACATAGCATTCATAATATCTAGCACACAATGAAAAAGATATTATATACGCAAAGAAGGAAAATTTGGCTTATAACCAGGAGAAAAAATACAGCTTTTCTACAGAAATAAACCCTAAGATAACACAGCTGTTGAATTTAGAAAACAAAGACTCTAAAGCAGCTATTATAAATATGTTTATGGACTTAAAGAAATTTTGGATATAATTAGTGAACAAATAGGAAACCTCATCAGAGAAATGAAAACTATAAAAAAGAATCAAGAAGAAATGTTAGAATAGAAAAACATAATATTTGAAAGGAAAATTTCAGTGGATGGGATTAACAGCATATTGAAAAATGCAGAAGAAAAATCAGTAAATTTGAAGACAGGTCAGTAGAAGCTTTTCCACCTGAGGCACTAAGAAAGAAAAAAAATGAAAAATTAATAGAGTTTCAGAGGCCTAAATAGTTTAGTCAAATGGTTTAACATATGTATAACTGAGATATCAGATTGTAAGAAAGACTGGGATAGAAAAAAATCATGACTAAAGCATTTCCAAATTTAATGAACAGTATCCACCCAGAGATTAGAGAAATAGCATATCACAAACAGAGTAAACACAAAGAAAACTACACCTAGATACATCACAATCAAATTGCTGGAAATATTTATTTAAAAAAAATCTTAAAAGCAGCCAAAGATGAAAGAACTTTTTACATACAAGAGAACAAAGATATATATGCATTGCTAATTTTTCATCAGAAACAATGGAACGACATATGTACAATGTTGAAATAAGAATAAATTAACTTAGAATCCTATATCCAGTGAAAATGTTCTTGGAAAAGGAGGCCAGAATAAAGGTATATTCAGTAAGCCATTGCACCACCACTGCAGAAAAATTGGCTGAAGGAAAATGGTAACAGATAGAAACCTAGTCTACATGAAAGAAGGAAAAGAGGAAAAAATGCAAATCTAAAGGACATTTCTCTATTTTTAAAGATTCTTTATAAACCATTTGACTGTTTAAATTAAAAATGATCACCAGGCTTCCCTGGTGGTGCAGTGGTTGGGAGACCACCTGCTGATGCAGGGGACACAGGTTCATGCCCCAGTACGTGGAAGATCCCACATGCCACGGAGCAGCTGGGCCCATGAGCCATGGCCACTGAGCCTGCGCATCTGGAGCCTGTGCTCCGCAACGGGAGAGGCCACAGCAGTGAGAGGCCCGCGTACTGCAAAAAAAAAAAATGATAATCATGTCTGACATAAATCACAGCAGCATTTGCATAGATCAGTCTCCCAAGGCAATAGAAATAAAAGCAAAAATAAGTAAATAGGACTTAATCAAACTTAGAAGCTTTTGCACAGCAAAGGAAATCATAAACAAAAAGAAAAAACAACCTATGGACTGGAAGATAATATTTGAAAATGATGCAACTGACAAGGGATCAATTTCCAAAATAAACAAACAGCTCATACAACTCAATAACAAGAACAACAACAAAAACCCAATCAAAAAATGGGCAGACATTTTGCATGGGGGTCCCCTTGCCCTATCGTTCCTATCACAGTATGCATGTCAGCTCAGTTCTCAGAGCTGCTATAACTGAAACATCGAGCTGCCACCAATTATAGTGGTGTAATGAAGTACAATGGGCCAGTAATTATTCTACATTACCCTGATCAAGTAACATACAGTCTGTAGATATCACAGTGAGATCCCAGTGCTTGGTCAGAAAGGAAAAAAAATGACCAAGGAGACCTTCAAGATGGTGGAAGAGTAAGATGTGGAGATCACCTTCCTCCCCACAAATACATCAGAAATACATCTACATGTGGAACAACTCCTACAGAACACCTACTGAACACTGGCAGAAGACGTCAGACTTCCCAAAAGGCAAGAAACTCCCCACATACCTGGTTAGGGCAAAAGAAAAAAGGAAAAACAGAGACAAAAGAATAGGGATGGGACCTGCATCACTGGGAGGGAGCTGTGAAGGAGGAAAAGTTTCCACACACTAGGAAGCCCCTTCACTGGCGGAGACGGTGGGGTGGTGGGGCGGAAGCTTCAGAGCCACGGAGGAGAGCACAGCAACAGGGGTGCAGAGGGAAAAGCGGAGAGATTCTGCAAAAGGGATCAGTGCCGACCAGCACTCACCGGCCCGAGAGGTTTGTCTGCTCACCCGCCAGCTGGACGGATCGGGGCTGGGACCTGAGGCTCAGGCTTCGGAGGTCAGATCCTAGGGAGAGGACTGGGGTAGGCTGTGTGAACACAGCCTGAAGGGGGCTAGTGTGCCACAGCTAGCTGGGAGGGAATCCGGGAGAAAGCCTGGACCTGCCTAAGAGGTAAGAGACCATTGTTTCAGGTTGTGCAAGGAGAGGGGATTCAGAGCACCACCTAAATGAGCTCCAGAGATGGACATGAGCCGCGGCTATCAGTGTAGACACCAGAGACAGGCATGAAACACTAAGGCTGCTGCTGCAGCCACCAAGAAGCCTGTGTGTTAGCACAGGTCACTATCCACACTTCCCCTCCCAGGAGCCTGTGCAGCCCACCACTGCCAGGATCCTGTGATCCAACTTCCCTGGGAGAACACACAGCCCACCTCAGGCTGTTGCAACATCAAGCTGGCCTCTGCCACCGCAGGGTCACCCTGCATTCTGTACCCCTCCGTCCCCCTGGCCTCAGTGAGCCAAAGCCCCCTAGTCAGCTGCTACTTTAACCCAGTCCTGTCTGAGCAAAGGACAGACACCCTCAGGTGACCTACACACAGAGGCGGGGCCAAATCCAAAGCTGAACCCCAGGAGTTGTGTGAACAAAGAAGAGAAAGGGAAATCTCTCCCAGCAGCCTCAGAAGCAGCAGATTAAATCTCCACAATCAACTTGATGTACCCTGCATCTGTGGAATATGTGAATAGACAATGAATCATCCCAAAATTGAGGTGCTGGACTTTGAGAGCACCGATATATATATATTTTTTCCTTTATCTCTTTTTCCGTGTGGCTGACATGGTCTTGGTGCTCTGGCCACATGTCAGGCCTGTGCCTCTGAGGTAGGAGAGCCAAGTTCAAGACATTGGTCCACCAGAGACCTCTTGGCTCCACATAATATCAAACGTTGAAAGCTCTTCCAGAGATCTCCATCTAACAGTAAGACCCATCTCCATTCAACGACCAGCAAGCTACAGTGCTGGACACCCTATGCCAAACAACTAGCAAAAGAGCATACCCCCACATATTAGGAGAGAGACTACCTAAAATCATACTAAGGTCACAGACAACCCAAACACACTACTGGACATGGACCTTCCCACCGGAAAGACAAGATCCAGGCTTATCCACAAGAACACAGGCACTAGTCCCCTCCACCAGGAAGCCTACACAACCCACTGAACCAAACTTAGCCACTGGGGGCAGACACCAAAAACAATAGGAACTATGAACGTGCAGCCTGTGAAAAGGAGACCCCAAATGCAGTAAGTTAAGCAAAATGAGAAGACAGAGAAATACACAGCAGATGAAGGAGCAAAGTAAAAACCCAACAGACCAAACAAATGAAGAGGAAATAGGAAGTCTACCTGAAAAATAATTCAGAGTAATGATAGTAAAGACAATCGAAAATCTTGGATATAGAATGGAGAAAATACAAGAAAACTTTAACAAGAATCTAGAAGAACTAAAGAGCAAACAAAAAATGATGAACAACAAAATAAGTGAAATTAAAAATTCTCTAGAAGGAATCAATAGCAGAATAACTGAGGCAGAAGAACGGATAAGTGACCTGGAAGATAAAATAGTGGAAATAACTACTGCAGAACAGAATAAAGAAAAAACAATGAAAGGAATTGAGGACTGTCTCAGAGACCTCTGGGACAACATTAAATGCACCAACATTCAAATTATAGGGGTCTCAGAAGAAGAAGAGAAAAAGAAAGGGACTGAGAAAATATTTGAAGAGTTTACAGTTGAAAACTTCCCTAATATGGGAAAAGAAATAGTTAATCAAGTCCAGGAAATGCAGAGTCCAATAAAGGATAAATCAAAGGAGAAACACACGAAGACACAAATTAATCAAACTATCAAAAATTAAATACAAAGAAAAAATATTAAAAGCAGCAAGGGAAAAACAACAAATAACATACTAGGGAATCCCCATAAGGTTAACAGCTGATCTTTCAGCAGAAACTCTGCAAGCCAGAAGGGAGGGGCAGGACATAATTAAAGTGATGAAGGAGAAAAACCTACAACCAAGATTACTCTGCCCAGAAAGGATCTCATTCAGATTGGGTGGAGAAATTAAAACCTTTACAGACAAGCAAAAGCTAAGAGAATTCAGCACCACCAAACCAGCTTTACAACAAATGCTAAAGGAACTTTTCTAGGAAAGAAACACAAGAGGAAGAAAAGACCTATAATAACAAACCCAAAACAATTAAGAAAATGGTAATAGGAACATACATATCGCTCCTTACCTTAAATGTAAATGGATTAAATGCTCCAACCAAAAGACATAGACTGGCTGAATGGATACAAAAACAAGACCCATATATATGTTGTCTACAAAGGATGCACTTCAAACCTAGGGACACATACAGACTGAAAGTGAGGGGATGGAAAAAGACATTCCATGCAAATGGAAATCGAAAGAAAGTTAGAGTAGCAATTCTCATATCAGACAAAAGAGACTTTAAAATAAAGACTATTACAAGAGACAAAGACACTATAAAACGATCAAGGGATCAATCCAAGAAGAAGATATAAGAATTGTAGATATTTATGCACCCAACATAGGAGCACCTCAATACATAAGGCAAATGCTGACAGCCATAAAAGGGGAAGTCAACAATAACACAATCATAGTAGGGGACATTAACACCCTACTTTCACCAATGGACAGATCATCCAAATGAGAATAAATAAGGAAACACAAGCTTTAAATTATACATTAAACAAGATGGACTTAATTGATATACATAGGACATTGCATCCAAAAACAACAGAATACACTTTCTTCTCAAGTGCTCATGGAACATTCTTCAGGATAGATCATATCTTGGGCCACAAATCAAGCCTTGGTAAATTTAAGAAATTTGAAATTGTATCAAGCATCTTTTCTGACCACAACTCTATGGGACTAGATATCAATTACAGGAAAAAAATCTTTAAAAATACAAACACATGGAGGCTAAACAATACACTACTTTTTAACCAAGAAATCACTGAATAAATCAAAGAGGAAATCAAAAAAATACCTAGAAACAAATGACAATCAAAACACGATGACCCAAAACCTATGGGATGCAGCAAAATTAGTTCTAAGAGGGAAGTTTATAGCAATACAATCCTACCTCAAGAAACAAAAACATCTCAAATAAACAACCTAAACTTACACCTAAAGCAACTACAGAAAGAAGAACAAAAAACCCCCAAAGTTAGCAGAAGGAAAGAAATCATAAAGATCAGATCAGAAATAAAGGAAAAATAAATGAAGGAAACGATAGCAAAGATCAATAAAACTAAAAGCTGGTCCTTTGCGAAAATAAACAAAATGGATAAACCATTAGCCAGACTCATCAAGAAAAAAAGGGAAAAGACTCAAATCAATAGAATTAGAAATGAAAAAGGAGAAGTAACAACTGACACTGCAGAAATACAAAGGATCATGAGAGATTACTACAAGCAACTATATGCCAATAAAATGGTCAACCTGGAAGAAATGGACAAATTCGTACAAAAGCACAACCTTCCGAGACTGAACCAGGAAGAAATAGAAAATATAAACAGACCAATCACATGCACTGAAATTGAGACTCTGATTAAAAATCTTCCAACAAACAAAAGCCCAGGACCAGATGGCTTCAAGGCGAATTCCATCAAACATTTAGAAAAGAGCTAACACCTATCCTTCTCAAACTCTTCCAAAATATAGCAGAGGGAGGAACACTCCCAAACTCATTCTACGAGGCCAGCATCACCCTGATAACAAAACCAGACAAGGATGTCACAAAGAAAGAAAACTACAGGCCAATATCGCTGATGAACATAGATGCAAAAATCCTCAACAAAATACTAGCAAACAGAATCCAACAGCACATTAAACGGATCATACACCATGATCAAGTGGGGTTTATTCCAGGAATGCAAGGATTCTTCAATATACGCAAATCAATCAATGTGATACACCATATTAACAAATTGAAGGAGAAAAACCATATGATCATCTCAATAGATGCAGAGAAAGCTTTCAACAAAATTCAACACCCATTTATGATAAAAACCCTGCAGAAAGTAGGCATAGAGGGAACTTTCCTCAACATAATAAAGGCCATATATGACAAACCCACAGCCAACATTGTCCTCAATGGTGAAAAACTGAAACCATTTCCACTAAGATCAGGAACAAGACAAGGTTGCCCACTCTCACCACTCTTATTCAACCTAGTTTTGGAAGTTTTAGCCACAGCAATCAGAGAAGAAAAGGAAATAAAAGGAATCCAAATTGGAAAAGAAGAAGTAAAGCTGTCACTGTTTGCAGATGACATGATACTATACATAGAGAATCCTAAAGATGCTACCAGAAAACTACTAGAACTAATCAATGAATTTGGTAAAGTAGCAGGATACAAAATTAATGCACAGAAATCTCTGGCATTCCTGTACACTAATGATGAAAAATCTGAAAATGAAATCAAGAAAACACTCCCATTTACCATTGCAACAAAAAGAATAAAATATCTAGGAATAAACCTACCTAAGGAGACAAAAGACCTGTATGCAGAAAATTATAAGACACTGATGAAAGAAATTAAAGATGATACAAATAGATGGAGAGATATACCATGCTCCTGGATTGGAAGAATCAATATTGTCAAAATGACTCTACTACCCAAAGCAATCTACAGATTCAATGCAATCCCTATCAAACTACCATTGGCATTTTTCACAGAACTAGAACAAAAAATTTCAAAATTTGTTTGGAAAAACAAAAGACCCCGAATAGCCAAAGCAATCTTGAGAACGAAAAACGGAGCTGGAGGAATCAGGCTCCCTGACTTCAGACTATACTACAAAGCTACAGTAATCAAGACAGTGTGGTACTGGCACAAAAACAGAAAGATAGATCAATGGAACAGGATAGAAAGCCCAGAGATAAACCCACGCACATATGGTCAACTTATCTTTGATAAAGGAGGCAGGAATGTACAGTGGAGAAAGGACAGCCTCTTCAATAAGTGGTGCTGGGAAAACTGGACAGGGACATGTAAAAGTATGAGATTAGATCATTCCCTAACACCATACACAAAAATAAGCTCAAAATGGATTAAAGACCTGAATGTAAGGCCAGAAACTATCAAACTCTTAGAGGAAAACATAGGCAGAACACTCTATGACATAAATCACAGCAAGATCCTTTTGGACCCACCTCCTAGAGAAATGGAAATAAAAACAAAGATAAACAAATGGGACCTAATGAAACTTCAAAGCTTTTGCACATCAAAGGAAACCATAAACAAGACCAAAAGGCAACCCTCAGAATGGGAGAAAATATTTGCAAATGAAGCAACTGACAAAGGATTAATCTCCAAAATTTATAAGCAGCTCATGCAGCTCAATAGCAAAAAAACAAACAACCCAATCCAAAAATGGGCAGAAGACTTAAATAGGCATTTCTCCAAAGAAGATATACAGACTGCCAACAAACACATGAAAGAATGCTCAACATCATTAATCATTAGAGAAATGCAAATCAAAACTACAATGAGATATCATCTCACACCAGTCAGAATGGCCATCATCAAAAAATCTAGAAACAATAAATGCTGGAGAGGGTGTGGAGAAAAGGGAACACTCTTGCACTGCTGGTGGGAATGTGAATTGGTACAGCCACTATGGAGAACAGTATGGAGGTTCCTTAAAAAACTACAAATAGAACTACCATATGACCCAGCAATCCCACTACTAGGCATATACCCTGAGAAAACCATAATTCAAAAAGAGACATGTACCAAAATGTTCATTGCAGCTCTATTCACAATAGCCCGGAGCTGGAAACAACCTAAGTGTCCATCATCGGATGAATGGATAAAGAAGATGTGGCACATATATATAATGGAATTTACTCAGCCATAAAAAGAAACGAAACTGCTATTTATAATGAGGTGGATAGACCTAGAGTCTGTCATACAGAGTGAAGTAAGTCAGAAAGAGAAAGACAAATACCGTATGCTAACACATATATATGGAATTAAAAAAAAAATGTCATGAAGAACCTAGGGGTAAAACGGGAATAAAGACACAGACCTACTTGAGAATGGACTTGAGGATATGGGAAGGGGGAAGGGTAAGCTGTGACAAAGCAAAAGAGAGGCATGGACATATATACACTACCAAACGTAAGGTAGATAGATAGTGGGAAGCAGCCGCAGAGCACAGGGAGATCAGCTCGGTGCTTTGTGACCGCCTGGAGGGGTGGGATGGGGAGGGTGGGAGGGAGGGAGATGCATGAGGGAAGGGATGTGGGAACAGATGTATATGTATGACTGATTCACTTTGTTATAAAGCAGAAACTAATTAAAAATATGTAAAAAAAAAAAGTACATTAACGGGGAGACGCAAGAGGGAAGAGATATGGGGACATATGTATATGTATAACTGATTCACTTTGTTGTAAAGCAGAAAATAACACACCATTGTAAAGCAATTATACGCCAATAAAGATGTTATAAATAAATAAATAAATAAATAAATAAATAAATAAAAACTAGAATTAGAAATGAAAAAGGAGAAGTAACAACTGACACTGCAGAAATACAAAGGATCATGAGAGATTACTACAAGCAACTATATGCCAATAAATTGGTCAACCTGGAAGAAATGGACAAATTCTTACAAAAGCACAACCTTCCGAGACTGAACCAGGAAGAAATAGAAAATATAAACAGACCAATCACATGCACTGAAATTGAGACTCTGATTAAAAATCTTCCAAAAAACAAAAGCCCAGGACCAGATGGCTTCAAGGCAAATTCTATCAAACATTTAGAAAAGAGCTAACACCTATCCTTCTCAAACTCTTCCAAAATATAGCAGAGGGAGGAACACTCCCAAACTCATTCTACGAGGCCAGCATCACCCTGATAACAAAACCAGACAAGGATGTCACAAAGAAAGAAAACTACAGGCCAATATCACTGATGAACATAGATGCAAAAATCCTCAACAAAATACTAGCAAACAGAATCCAACAGCACATTAAAAGGATCATACACCATGATCAAGTGGGGTTTATTCCAGGAATGCAAGGATTCTTCAATATACGCAAATCAATCAATGTGATACACCATATTAACAAATTGAAGGAGAAAAACCATATGATAATCTCAATAAAAGCAGAAAAAGCTTTTGACAAAATTCAACACCCATTTATGATAAAAACCTTCCAGAAAGTAGGCACAGAGGGAACTTACCTCAACATAATAAAGGCCATATATGACAAACCCACAGCCAACATTGTTTTCAATGGTGTAAAACTGAAACCATTTCCACTAAGATCAGGAACAAGACATGGTTGCCCACTCTCACCACTCTTATTCAACCTAGTTTTGGAAGTTTTAGCCACAGCAATCAGAGAAGAAAAAGAAATAAAAGTAATCCAAATCAGAAAAGGAGAAATAAAGCTGTCACTGTTTGCAGATGACATGATACTATACATAGAGAATCCTAAAGATGCTACCAGAAAACTACTAGAGCTAATCAATGAATTTGGTAAAGTTGCAGGGTACAAAATTAATGAATAGAAATCTCTTGCACTCCTATACACTAATGATGAAAAATCTGAAAGAGAAATTAAGGAAACACTCCCATTTACCATTGCAAATAAAGAATAAAATACCAGGAATAAACCTACTGAAGGAGACAAAAGACCTGTATGCAGAAAACTATAAGAAATTAAAGATGAAAGAAATTAAAGATGATGCAAACAGATGGAGAGATATGCCATGTTCTTGTATTGGAAGAGTCAACATTGTGGAAATGACTTTACTACCCAAAGCAATCTACAGATTCAATGCAATCCTTATCAAACTACCAATGGCATTTTTCACAGAACTAGAACAAAAAATTTCACAATTTGTATGGAAACACAAAAGACCTTGAAGAGCCAAAGCAATCTTGAGAAAGAAAAACGGAGCTGTAGGAATCAGGCTCCCTGACTTCAGACTATACTACAAAGCTATAGTAACCAAGGCAGTATGGTTCTGGCAGAAAAACAGAAATATAGATTAATGGAACAGTACAGAAAGCCCAGAGACAAACTCATGCACCTATGGTCACCTTATTTTTGATAAAGGAGGCAAGAATATACAATGGAGAAAAGACAAGCTCTTCAATAAGTGGTGCTGGGAAACCTGGACAGCTTCATGTAAAGGAATGAAATTAGAACACTCCCTAACACCACACACAAAAATAAACTCAAAATGGATTCAAGACCTAAATGTAAGGCCAGACACTATAAAATTCTTAGAGGAAAACATAAGCAGAACACTCTATGACATAACTCAGGGGAAGATCCTTTTTGACCCACCTCCTAAAGAAGTGGAAATAACAACAAAAATTTAAAAATGGGACCTAATGAAACTTAAAAGCTTTTGCACAGCAAAGGAAACCATAAACAAGACCAAAAGACAACCCTCAGAATGGGAGAAAATATTTGCAAATGAAGCAACTGACAAAGGATTAATCTCCAAAATTTACAAGCAGCTCATGCAGCTCAATATCAAAAAAAACAAACAACCAAATCCAAAAATGGGCAGAAGTCCTAAACAGACATTTCTCCAAAGAAGATATACAGATTGCCAACAAACACATGAAAGAATGCTCAACATCACTAATCATTAGAGAAATGCAAATCAAAACTACAGTGAAGTATCACCTCACACCAGTCAGAATGGCCATCATCAAAAAATCTAGAAACAATAAATGCTGGAGAGGGTGTGGAGAAAAGGGAACCCTTTGCACTGTTGGTGGGAATGTAAATTGATACAGCCACTATGGAGAACAGTATGGAGGTTCCTTAAAACACTAAAAACAGAACTACCATACGACCCAGCAATCCCACTACTAGGCATATACCCTGAGAAAACCATAATTGAAAAAGAGTCATGTACCACAATGTTCCCTGCAGCTCTATTTACTATAGCCGGGACATGGAAGCAACCTAAGTGTCCATCGACAGATGCATGGATAAAGAAGATGTGGCACATATATACAATGGACTATTACTCAGACATAAAAAGAAACGAAATTGAGTCATTTGTAGTGAGGTGGATGGACCTAAAGTCTGTCATACAGAGTGAAGTAAGTCAGAAAGAGAAAAACAAACACCGTATGTTAACACATATACATGGAATCTAAAAAAAAAAAAAAAAAAAAAAGATTGAAGAACCTAGGGGCAGGACAGGAATAAAGACGCTGACAGAGAATGGACTTGAGGAAGGGGGACGGCTAAGCTGGGATGAAGTGAGAGAGTGACATGGACATATATACACTACCAAATGTAAAACATAGCTAGTGGGAAGCAGCCGCATAGCACAGGGAGATCAGCTCGGTGCTTTGTGATCACCTAGAGGGGTGGGATAGGGAGGGTGGGAGGGAGATGCAAGAGGTAGAGGATATGGGGATATATGTATATGTATAGCTGATTCACTTTGTTATAAAGTAGAAATTATACTCCAATAAAAATGTTAAAAGAAAAGATGGGCAGAAAACCCAAATAGACATTTCTCCAGCAAAGACACACAAATGGCCAATAGTCCCATGAAAAGATGCTCAACTTCGCTATTTATTAGAGAAATGCAAATCAAAACTGCAATGAGGTATCACCTCATACCAGTAAGAATGGCCATCATTAAAGAGTCCACAGATACTAAATGCTTGGGAGGGTGTGAAGAAAAAGGAACCCTCTTACACTCTTGGTTGGAATGTTAATTGGTGCAGCCACTATGGAAAATACCATGATGGTTCCTTAAAAAACTAAAAATAGAGTTGCTATATGATCCACGAATCCCACTTCTGAGCATATATCCAGAGAAAACTCTAATTTGAAAAGATACATGCACTCCAGTGTTCACAGCAGCACTATTTACAATAGCCAAGACATGGGAAGCATCCTAAATATCTATCAACAGGTGAGTGGATAAAGTTGTGGTATATATATACAATGGAATACTACTCAGACATAAAAGAGCATGATTTAATGTCATTTCTAGTAATGTGGATGGACCTAGAGATTATCATACTAAATGAAGTAAGTCAGAGAAAGACATGTGTGATCTAAAATAGGATACAAATGAACTTATTTACAAAACAGAAACAGACTCACAGGCATAGAAAGCAAACTTATAGTTACCAAATGGGAAGTGGGGGGGGGAATAAATTAGGGGTTTGGGATTAGCAGATATAAACTACTATATATAAAATAGATAAACAACAAGGTCCTACTGTATAGCACAGGGAACTATATTAAATATCCTATAATAAACCATAATGGGAAAGAATATGAAAAAGAATTCAGTAATATATGTATGTTACTGAATCACTTTGCTATATACCAGAAAGTAACACAACATGATAAATCAACTATTAAAAGAAAGATATAATAACAATGCATTGGGTTTATAACATACAAAAGTGAAATATACGATAACCTTAGCACAAAAGAGAGGTGAATAGGAGTGTACTATTGGAAGGTTCTTCATTATATGTAAAGTGGACAAATATTACTTCAAGGTAGAATGTGATAAGCTAAGGATGCATAATATCTTTAAATTAACCTCTAAAATAATAAAAGAAGTATAGCTTAAAAGCCAATAGAGGAGATAAAATAAATACAGTATACTCAATTAAACCTAAAGAGGAAAGGAAACAAACAAAAAAGGAACAAACAACAAATGACACATTTAGAAAAAGAGCAATGATTAATTCTCCTAAAGTATGGCTTGACATGTAGAACTCAACTGCACCCCTGTGATGTTTGCAAAGGTTTAAGTCCCTCCCTCAGGAGAAACTGGGAAAATGTGGCGTTAACCTCCAATGTGTGTAAACAGTTGCTTCATAAATTTCCTTCAGTTTTACAGTTGTTTCCGGTGGGAAGATAAGTCCAACGCCCTTGATTCCATCATGGTCAGGCCTGAATGTTAATTCATATGATCTTGTAGTTAATGCAGTACTTTCCTGTTCTTCTTCACTATGTTTATTTATAAATATCTTATTCATGAAAAATATAGCATTTTTGTATTAAAGTTATGTAGTAGTTTCCTATATTTTAGAAATAAAATGTATTTCTAAATATATACATTATTATATACATTATTATAAATATATAATATTACTATATTGTATATAAACAGATAATAAATATATAAATAGATAATATGTTATGGAAATAGAATCTATTTCTCCTTTTTATCATCCAACATTGGTTTTGGCACCAGCTTAATTCATTCTCATTATTGCATGGTATTCCACCATCCATATAAGCCACACTCTATTTATCCATTTTTCTGTCAATAGAGACCAAGCCAACTCTTTGTTGACATAAACAACACTGCAGTGAAAATCAGGAGATACGTCTCTGGGACATATGAAAATGGTACACTTCCTTCAATTGTATTTAGTAGGTTGACATAACAGTTTTTAGGAGTTTGATGAAAATATAGTGGAGAAATCAAAGCCAGCAAGATAAGCCACACAATTTGATTCTGAAAATCTACATTTTAATAGAAAAAAATTTTTTAAGGAATAGATAAGCTATAACCTAAAGAAGCAGTCTACACAGCTGGGACATCTTGCCTTAGGTCTAATCTTCTCTGACAAGGGCTTAACATCTGTGGATAAACTCAGCAATAGCTAACGCGAGCCACAGTATGTGTCCACTGCTGTCTTTAACCCGTCAGCTTCTAGAAAGAGGACCAAGCACAATGTGTGACTCTTCCCCCAGCCCAGCCTGGCCAGCCTTCCCCTCTCATGGACTTCCTCTTCTTTCTCTGGATGGCCATGATTAAGGTTTTTTTTTTTTTTTTTAGTTGGAAACTACTTCTTTTAAAACAAATTACACTATTAAATGTTGAAAGCACTGAAATCCATTTTTAATGGAAAAAACATCTAATGCCATTTCTTCTAAATATAAAAACCAATATGATCTTTGAGAAAAAGTAGAAAAAAAAGATAAGCTAATGTAGAACATTTTACAAATTTACAAAAAGAAATTTAGGAATGAGAAATAACAATATCACAATATCATATAGTGTCTTCCAGGAAATACATAGATAAATAGATAGATGAAAGATAGGTAGATAGAAAGAAAATTGATAGGTAAGTAGCTAGATAGATAGATAGAAAGGAATATTATTTAAAAAGAACATTATTCCATTTTAATTTTACTGTATTTTCTGTTTCGTGACTTTTTTCATTAACACTTTTTCATAAACATTTTCCCATTTAAAAAACAACTGCTCCTCTGCATTTAATAGCCAAAGAGTATTCCACCGTTTGTGCATGCCATGCTTTTGTATCAACTCTATCATTATTGGACTGTTAGATAAATTCCAATTTTTCTTGTGTTAGATATGACACTGAGATGCCTGTTATTGTGCTAGACATTTGTTAACATGTATGTTAATATTCCTAGGATAAATTCTCAGGTTCAGAATTGTTGGCTCAAATATTACTCATTTTTAAGACTGTTAATATATATAACTAAATTATCTTCAGAGACCTTGTATGATGGACTCTCATCTTAAATCGAAAGGAGATTTCTAGTCAGTGCATATGATAACAAAATTGTTTAAATCAAATGCACCAACTCTCTCTCTCTCTCTCTCTCTCTCTCCATATATATATATATATATATATATATATAGCTATATATATATAGCAAATATATATATATATATATATATTTGCTAGAACAGAGGTATATATATATATATATATATACCTCTGTTCTAGCAAATGCCATCCCTGCCAGCGTTTTCTCACAATTACCCCAACCAAGGGTAGACCGTTTTTTGTCATTTTTCTTTTTAATCTTTGGAAGTTTTGAGACAGAATGTTGACTTATTGATGCTGTAGCACGCATTGCTTAATTGATAGTAAAATGGAATGCTTTTCCCAGCTGACTGGCTGTCCATGCCTCTGTTCGAATTCATCTTTCCTGCCCTTTGCAGGATTGGAAGGCATGCTCCATGCCTTGCCTGGTGCCCTGCAGGGGCTGCATGGTGCACTTGTGTCTCCTCTCCTCAACAGGTCACAACCTACTCAGGGTGAGACAGGACCCTTCCCTCCCCAGGACCCCAGGAGTCAGCCCGACCCCTCAGGGACCAAGTGAGCACTTACCACACGAAGGAGTTGACATGCGGGTCTGAAGAGCTGGGTGGTGTGGATTCTGTCATGCCGTGGCTGTGAGGATGCTTTGAAGATGGAATTTGGGATACTTTGAGTTCTCAGGAGGACTATAGCCCTTCCTGGGCTCTGCAGTTTTGTCCTGTGAGGGTTAGGAGGTGGGCCAGTGATGCAGGGTCCCTGAGAGCTTTCTGGTCTCTTCCTTGGGTTGCTCCTGGACACAGCTGCCCTTTCACAGCTATGACTTACTCTCTGCGCTTCACCAAGACTGAAGCTGACCTTCCCATGGACTTCCTGGGAAGTCCAGTATTGAGAAGGCATGATTCCCCAGGCTTTGTGCTAGGTGCTTTATCCTTGCCATTTCATGTAATTCTCACAATCAGCCTATGATACAGGCATTGACAAGGTTTGCCATTTACAGGTGTGAGAACCGAGGCACAGAAAGTTTTAGGGACTCTGCACTAGTGAGTAGAAGTTTCCTCTCTTGTCCCCCTTGTCTCTGCTCTGGACTCAGCTCACCCTGTCTCTGCATTCACTCTAAGCCGCCTCTGCTTCCCCCATCCTTGATTCATCTCTCTTTTCCCGAAGGGCCATAGATGTCCCCTGGAACTCAGGTCGGGTATACCCAAGGAGCCCTTCTGACCGGGGCTTGGACCCCAGCAGCTCTCCTTCCTTCCTGCCACCGAGCAGCTCGCGCTGAGCCTGCCACCCCGGCGAGCAGCATGTGGCTACGAGCGCCAACCCGTAGTCTGCCATGTGTTTCCAATCTATCGCTACCCAGCCCAAAGAGAGGAACGACTGCCAGACCCTCCATCTGGGGCAGACTCAACCCAAACAGAGGCTCCTGGGCCCCCAGCCTGGGCCCCTCCTCCCACCTGGCTGCCAACTCCCCCCAGCTCCTTAGCGCTTTGAATCCAACTCCGCTGTCTCAGGCTTAGCTGATAAAAACTAGGCTGCCTTTCCAAAAATATTTCTGGACAGTCAAACTAGGAGCTCTTCAGTTTGGAAATTCAGATGGCTGTAAAGACACATCTAGGGCTAAGTTTTATTTTTATTGTGGGGAAACTCTGGAGAGATGGACGGACGGACGGATGGATGGATGGATGGATGGATGGATGGATGGATTTTCCTCACTGAACAAGTACCAATATTGGCAGAAGCAAGGCAGGTGACACCAAAAATGCATTTTATTTGGAGAGGAAAGCGGGTTTTTGCAAGGGCAAGGGCAGGCCTTATAATCTTTGGAGGTCTACCTTCACCATTCAGAGGCTGGCATTGAGCCCGTCAACTTTCTTATATGCCCTTCTCTCTGGAGGATATGGGGAGTTGATAAAGATTTAGAATGCAGCAAGAATATTTCAAGCGACTCTTTAAAAATAGCTTTCCAAAAAAATCATTTGATAATAGTAGACATAAACTCAGTAATAGGAAGGAATCTCTCTTTGCCATTTATTCATGCAAAATCTTCAACTATCAATTAGTATTTATTTATTACAGAAAAAATGGTTATGGAGTGAGAGAATCCCACCTGTCTTTGGGCAATATTTTTAAAGGAAAAGACACCTTCATGTTTTTTGGGATTCAAAGGTCTGGAAGCAGGTGAGTTGTTCAGAGGACCCCTGAGCTCTGTTCCAACTTTCTGGTGCTACAGAAGAAATTGTATGGGGGGAGTGTTCTAGATTTCCTTTTAAAAAATATTTTTCTCTTTGAAACATTTAGTAACACCAGTTTTCTTCCAAAATTACAGGACTTTTCCTTTAAGACTAGTAGGGAAAGAGCAGAAAAAAGTTAAATCTAAAAAGCTCCAAATATAAGCTGGGAGCCGACGAGAGACCATTATTGCCAGTGCCTGTCGTCAGCCATAGAATCATTAACATGAAATGCCTTTTGATGAATGCGTGGAAAAAAAAAGTGATTATATATTAAAGTATAAAAGTCTCTTCCTGCATTATTTAAATTACTTTACAATGATGATTAAAATAACGGAACATTATAGCTTGCTTAGCTAAACATTATATTTCCAAATTCATTTCCAATTGTTTCCCTTCAATTTGAACAATTTTTGAGCAATTTTATTGCTATTCATACATGCTTGATTTTTTTTATTAGAAATCAAAGTACACACATTTTTATCGATGTTGCAAAGTGCTGCAAAGCTTAACTCTTTTTACGCCATTCAGAACCTTCAAATCACAGGGAGAGGCAGCCTTTTTTCTCTCTTCATCCAAGGGCTTCCCTTTGACAGAAGATGTTTAGAAGACATCAAAGCAGAATGGCATTAGAGATCATTAGAACAAGTTCTCAATTTACATAAAGAGAATCTGAGACTCACAGAGGACAACCAATTTGTCCAACATCACAACGGAATGTTGTGATAAATCCACAAATTGAGCCATGTCTCCTGTTCACCATCTGACTCCTAAAAATCTGACCCTCACCAAGTCCCCAAGAAAAAATGGATTGGCCAAATGGATGGAGGAATTTCTGAGGAAATTGTTCTCAAGGTCTCAGATACCTAGCACTTATCCACGCTACAGTTTAGTGCCAAGGTGGAGGAAACTATCAGTTGACCGATGCTCCAGCAATGTGTGGACAAAGCACACAGATCTATAAAACAGTACAAATGTGTGACAACCTATCTTGAACCTCAGTAAGCCACGGCATAGCCTTGTGCATGACCCAGGACAAGTTTCTTGGTCTAAAACATAACCCTGAGTTGAGTGAATGACCACACTTGCTGATTACAGAAACTCTCTTCACCCTCCTCACCGCTGTACCTCCACCACCACACACAGAGAAGATGCTCGGGAGCTCTCCACTAGATGAACGAATGAATGGCCATCCCTCTATCATGTTGGGTTCTTGGGTTTCAAGCAACAGGAATTGACTCTGGCTATGTGAGGAGGATTTGTGTCACTTAGGGAATAAAAGCTAGGCTGAGCAACGAATCTTGGAAAGGATGAGGGCTAAGCAGCCCCAGGATCCAGATTGTAGGACTTAATGTTGCCCGGATGAACCAGATCCAATCGTTTTCCATCTCTGTCTCCCTTCTCTCAACATTCAGACTTGAGGGAAAGAGAATCAGGTTGGCCCAGCTTGTATCACATGCCTATCGCTAGGCAAGGAAGGGCTTGAATGTAGTCCAGTAAGTCCACATAGATGGAAAGGGGTGGGTATGCAGGAAAATCAATGTGTTATTACCAGGAAAAAAAAAACAAAAAACTCTGAGCAGACAAAAACAACATGTGTCTTCTATATCCTCTGCAGTCTTCTGCAGAATTAGGATAGTAATATATAACTTGCAGAGTTGGTTTGGGAATTGAAAATAGCCGTAACACTCTGCCTGGCATATGGGACGCACACCTCACATGGGGTCTGTGGTGGCTGGTTTTATGTAGGGACAGTGAGGACACAGCCTACAGCAAGGCACGGCTCTCTCCACGCTAGAGCTCAATCTGTGACCATGGTAGGCTCTCTCCCAATGACGTCTGACAACACACAGCTTTGTGTGCAGCCCTTATGCACTGTTGCTACCTTCATCAAACCATTTATTCAATACGGGCCAAATTCAAGTTGTTGAAGGCCCAAGGCATGCTGGGATTTTAAGATGATAGGGGTTAGAGTCAGGTGCAGCTGAGGCTAGGGGAACCAACATGGGAATGGGGGAAGAGGCAGTGCAGCCGAAGGTAGCAGGGTGGTCAGGACCCTGATGCCCAGAGTGCCGTGAACACAATGCTGTGGCTGGGAACACAAAGACAGACACCCAGCTTGCCAGATGCTGAGTCCAAGGCCACCGGAAGATTTTCTGGCAGAGTTCAAATGAACTCAGGAACCCAGAGGCAGAGACCTGAGTGACTCCAGGTGGAAAGCCAGGATCTGAGCCTGCCATTGGCACTCAGCCCATCTGGGTGCAAAAGAAGTGTTCAAATGAACTGTTATTCTAAACTGAACAGTGAGTCAGGACACCCAGATTTCAAAACTAACAGGAACAAAGAATAAGTGGGGTATTCCTTGGGATTCGGTGCAGCAACTAATAATGATTGCTTACTATTTGCTGATTCCCCTGCTGGGGAAGCAGGTCAGAGTAGTGGTTAGAGACACAGACCCTTGAAGTCAGATCATCTGGGTTCTGAGACTGGTTCCCTCACTTGGTTGTATGTCTCTGTCTCATAACCATCCTACGTGGGGTTCCTAGGAGTAGTAGCTCCATTTGTGCATGTTGGAGAGCTAAATCTGATGATTAATGCAATGTACTAAATACTGAGGAAGTGTTCAATTAGCATTTGTTACTGTTATTATTGTCACGTTGGTTGTTAAGCCCTCCCATGCCTCATCTCCTTTAATCCTGAGAGTCTGAAAAAGCACTAGGAAGGAGATAGGAAGTGAGATAGGAAGAATGGGAGCTGAGCCTTGGAGAGTTCAAGGGCAGGAGGACTGGGAAGGGTGCTTCTTGGCCAGATGGAATGAACCACGCTGTCACCTGGGAACAGTGAGGGCTGTCCTGACTCCGAGGTGGGGGATCGCTACATGAAAAAGCCAATTGCCCCCATCCCCTCCTCCTACACCCCAGCCGAGGTGTGTCACATGGGTCCGGCTTGGTGCAGAGTTCCCATCTGGGAACAGAGGGAGGGGAGGTCACGCTGATAATCTGGGCCCTGGGGAGGAAAGTCTGCCTGGCCAGGAGAGAAGGTAGGAAGTGATTTTGGAGTACACTCAGGCCACAGATCTTCACAGTCCAAGAGTCAGGACTCAGTAGTCAGGGAAAGCGAAGGAAAGGAGACCAGAGGTGGGAGGAGAGTGGGAGACCGCTGGGGGCCCTCTAAGCCAGGGCAGTAATGGCAGGGGAAATGAGACGGGACTGGTTAGGAAAACAAGGATAGGGCTTGGCCTGTCACTGCACAGGCCTGGTCAAGAAGAAGCCTCAAGGAGAACAGGGACAGGGAGTTCTGTGTGTGTGTTCCTCATGCCATGTGCAAAGAAGGGCCTTCACGTGTGCTTCCTCCTTGAAGTCTCCTAGGTCCCCCTTTTCCCGTGATGAATCCCTACGCATCCTTGGGAACTCAGCTTAAGTGCCTCGGGAATCCCTCCCAGACTCCAGTCTCACTCAGCACCAGCCTGGTTAGGTGGGGAGGAGGTTTGTGGAAAAGGGAGGCCAGAAGCCCACAGTGGGGTGGCTGACCGTGATGGCCCCAGCTGGCGCAGGTCCATCTCTGAGTCCCACCTCAGAGATCTGGGTGGCGGCCAAGGTTCAGGGCCAGAGGCAGCTGGTTGGGAAGTTCGGGCTGCCTCTTGCCAGAGCAGAATACGCCAGTGGAATTGGAGTTTCCAACCCTCGCCTTTCCTCGCTGCTTCAGGCCTCAGCCAAGCTTGGAACACATTCCCTGAGCTTCTTGGGGTTAACTCTTCAAGAGGAAATGTGGGAAGGTGTTCCTGGAATCTGTGTGTCACTAGAATGGTTTTAACTAGGGACTGAGAAGCTTTGATGGAAAACTGGGAAACCTACGTTTTTCTCAACTCACGTGCGCACACACAACACCGTTTCCTCTTGCAAAAAACATCAACAAGTTACAGATATGTAATTTGGAAGAAAACAACCTCAAGTAATGTGCCATTCTAGTTAAGCCTAAATTCACATTTAAAGTATTATTCAACTAATTAAAATGGAATTAAATGAATATAATGTTCACTGTGTCTACTGTTTAGCATAAAAAGTTGTTTAATATATCATACTCTGTGTTCTAAACTGGCAGCAGATTTTCGCAATGTTTAATTGTACGAAATAGCCAAGTACTACTTAATTGCATAAATAGGTGGAACATAAAAATCACTATTACATGAATTATATTAAGTAAAATATGTTAAAATAGTTTGTTTTTCTATGGTGGAATTTTATGGACACAATAATGAAACTGAAGTACATTTTTAATTACCTAATTATTGCTATTTTCAAAGTCCATTTACACCATAATTGTTCCTGTTTTCATAGTCCAAAGAGTCCTCAACAGGAGCACTCAGCAGGGTCTAACATAAAGATTCATTCTTCAGACAACTCCCGCTCGTGGTTCTCCCCCATCTTTAAAAATCTATCTTGGAAGAATTCATTCATCATTTACTCAACAGGGAATTATGTATATGAAACTGCTGGGTATAATAGAGGGATACAGAGATGTGGGAGGAGATATATTTCCAGCCCTCAGGCAACCTATAGTCGAGGTAAGAACTACTACATCTCAAGCAGAATAAAAACATGGTCAGGGGCTTCCCTGGTGGCGCAGTGGTTGGGAGTCCGCCTGCCGATGCAGGGGACACGGGTTGGTGCCCTGGTCCGGGAAGATCCCACATGCCGCGGAGCGGCTGGGCCCGTGAGCCATGGCCACCGAGCCTGCGCGTCCGGAGCCTGTGCTCTGCGGGGGGAGAGGCCGCAGCAGTGAGAGGCCCGCGTACTGCAAACAAACAAACAAACAAACAAAAAATCATGGTCAGGAGTCAGATAGGCCGCCTCCCAGGAGCTCAGCAGATGGCTGATTGTGGGCTGCAAGGATGGAGGTTCTGGCAGGACGGGACGGGGATGGCACAGGTGGGGAGGTGAGGAAGGGCATCCCAGGCTCCCACTGGAAACAGCATTAGCAAGGATCCGGAGGAAGAAACGCAGATGGACTGAGGCACCAGGGAGCAGACGAACGTGGCGGTGGTAGCAGACAGCCATGGGGAGATGGGGGAGAGATTCTGTTGCAAAGCGCAGCCAGGATGCCACGACCAGGGCCAGAGCCAGCTGGACCATTCCAGCAGTGATGAGGGGAAGGGTAAGGCTTCAGCTGGGCCTTGGGGCCAAGCGAGAGCTGGGGGTGAGGGAACAGGGACTGCAGGCCTCTGAGCACGTGGGGGACAATCAGCCAGTGATGGAAACGGGAAGAATCAAGGAAGAGATGGTTTCAGTGAAAAACAGTGAAGTTGGTTCTAGACAGAGGAGCTATGAGGTTATAGAAGGACATCCATAGTGGGTGTGGGATGCAAGTTTTCTCAGCAGATCAACCCCTTTAAAACTTTTTTTTTCCATTTTAATCTTGAAGGAGTGTTCAAGCTCTAATTTTATTTTTGGTGAGGGAGGGGAGACCAACTACAGACAGAGTAGGAACATTTTAGGATGAAACCATGAAATGTTAGTCCAGTTCCTCACCACACATATTGAGTTGGTATGATTTTTTTTTTTTTAAGTCATGTAGGAGAGAAGCAAACTATGTTAAAAGATGGATGTGAGCACCATGGTGGTTGCAGTCCTCACTCTGGGTTCTCTCCCTCCCACGCCCACCCCCACTCTCCCTGGAGTTTAGCTAAATGATCTTCCTTTGAGGATTTGAGGAAAGCCCATGAATTGCAAACAATTGTTGAGGGATTTTATTTTTTATTTTATTTTTATTTTTCACACCTTACTTTTCCTTTTCACACCTGGAACCATTAACACATACTGAGCCTCGCTGTCTGATCATCACTACAGAGCCCTAAATGAGGAAACCCTTGGCAATGGTCAGAGAACACCAGTCCTGACTAGATCTCCTAATTTTCAGACCAAATAGGGTTGGACAAACTAGGGTACGTTCTGGAACTCCTAGTTGGTTGTTCCAAATCTTCCCAGCCCTCAGACAGCTCTCCATCACTCACATCACTTAAAAGGTGTCTTCCTGTTGGGGAAACAGGTCCCAGCCACAGAGTAACTAAAGACTACATGAGCCACTGTGGTTAAGGCAGATCATTGGATCCTTAGCTGATGGGACTTCAAAGTTGGGAGGACACGGGGTCTGAACAGCAACAGTAACACCAGCCAACAGGAGCGAGCTTCGGGGTGACATGGCCCCAAAAGGTGCTACTGCTCCACTGGGTCCTTTCCTCAGGAAGTAAGCCGAGTGTAGGGGACAGAGCTCCTCATGAGGGCAGGAACATAGCCCGCAATGCAACAGTCTTGAATGATTCTTGAACTTGATTCCAGCTCAGGGAAAGGAAAGTGTCTTTGTATTCACAACTGAATAAGCTGTTTTGCCTGAGTTGACTAATCTATTTTATTCTAACATCCCAGGGATAGGCGTGGGTGCCCTGAGAACTTGTCTTTCTTTTCTACTCAAGACTCAGGCATTACATAGTCATCCATAAACCATTCCCTCTTTGCCAAGGATTGAACAAAATGTAAGATAGTTCAAATTAAAAACAAAACAAAAAGCCTATCAGGAAGCACCAAACATTGACACGACGTAGATAATGTTATCACTCAAGGTTACCTCAATAAAAAATAAACAAATAAAAATTCATTCATTCATTTTAAAAAAGAAAGAAAGAAATCCTATCCCTTGACCAGGCATTTACAGTCCCAAGATGTGCAAAGCGGTTTCCCAAACATGAGTCATTTGCATACCACACTCAGGACTTTTGTTGAATCCATGTTATGACAGTACTACCATTTGCTCATATTTCTTCCTTGATATGAGTTGTATTGTAACTTAAGTTTACTTGAAAAGGAAAATTTCTATCATTAAGTGGGAAGTCAGAATCATCTGTCACACACTGTGACCAACAAGAATGCAAGGAAAACATAGCTACTAAGTTAGATGTGTCTCTCCAAGTTCCCCTAACATAACCCTATACAACATCAATGGTATCAGTGTATACAAGAAATATCAGAAATAAAGTTGTGAACTTTAAAAAATTAAAACTCTGAAGATTGCTTGTTACAGATGTGAGTAAAAACCTTTATGAAAAAGGGCTCTAATATCTTTCTCTCCTTTCCACACATTCTAAAATAAAACATGCCACTGTTTTGTATAAAGCAACCCTGCATGGGCAAAATATTCATGACAGGCCCAGGTCATGTTCTAACTTACCTTTAAAATTATTATGATATTGTTTTATAACATCACATGATCCCTTGGGAACTTCAGTTCCCATTGTCTGAGGCAGGGGGATTGTGATCTGGCAGGATTGCTAATTTCTCAGTTTATTTTAAAGTTACCTGTGCACTGCAGATGTCAGAGTGCTCCCTCCATGTAGATAAAGAATATGCAGAAACTTGCTTATACCAGGGCATCAAGAAGGCTGCATCGCTGCATAGCACAGGGAGATCAGCTCGGTGCTTTGTGACTGCCTGGAGGGGTGGGATAGGGAGTGCAGGAGGGAGGGAGACGCAAGAGGGAAGGGATGTGGGAACAGATGTATATGTATGACTGATTCACTTTGTTATAAAGCAGAAACTAATAAAAAATTAAAATAAAAATTAAAAAAAAGAAGGCTGCATCAAGGAGCAAGATATGCAAATCTTCAGGCTCTAAAGGCTTAAGGAATGTTCTTCAAAGCCCATAGGAAGGCCTTGATACTTTTCTCCATACTTATGGAACTAGTCTTTGCAGACTGGACTCCAGCAATTCATTGATTTTCTGCTCAAGAGAGTTCTCCAAGTAGGACTTGTTCTCCACCATCTATTGAAAGAGAAGAGAACTAAATGCTTCAGCATCTTAACACAGGACCCCTGTATCAAATAAGAGGTTACTACCTACTGTGAATGATAAACTCCCACATCTAAAGCTTCAACACAACAGAAGTGTGTTTATTTATTTTTTTAATCAAATCCAATCAGTGGTAGTGATGGTGTGACTGGTTCATGCATCATTTAGGGACCCAGCCTCTTTCCCTTTTGTGACTTTAACCTCTTCTAGAACAGTGCAGGCCAATAGGACTTTCTATGGTGATGGAACTGTTTCATACTACCCTGTCCAATATGGTAGCTACTAAGGACTAAATGGTTTGGGGCATTTTAATCATGGCTAGTGAGACTGTAACTGAATTTTCAATTACATTTAATTTTTTAAAAGAAAAACATTGAAGGACCTTGGTTACCTGGTTTCAAGAATATTTTATAGCATTTAAATATAGCTACAAAAGTCAAGACAGTGCTATTAACATATGAATAGCCTAATAGATCAATGCAACAGGAGAGAGTTCAGAAATAGACCCACCATATGTATAGTCAATTAATCTTTGAAAAAAGCACGAATGCGAAGTTAAATGAATGTTGGAAAAGATGGTCTTCTCAACAAATAATGCTGGAACAACTGGATATCTGTATGAAATTAAAAAAGGGGAAAAAGATCTAAGAGAGACAATGGCTGCCATGTATATATGTTATTCCCATAAAACTGATGACTGAAGTTAGAGGCGTCAGCTGCTATTTTAAAAGTGGGGGATTGAGGCCCAGAAGCATTAAATAAAAAGACTATGATCATACAGCAAGGAGATGCTGAAGACAGGATGCAAACTGGCTGTCTATAATCTTAAAGTTACCCCTCGGTGGAAAGGCGCCTCAGTGCAGGAACAGTGGTAGGGAGGTGATGAGAAGAATGCTGGGTCCCAAATCAGCCGTGAAGCTGAGCTCTCTTATTGTCTCTTTTCCTCTCTATTTTTGTGTCCCATCCAAGTTCCAGGCACAAGGCAGAACTAAGGGATTCTCTAGTTTAATTTCACATTTTATTTTTATTTCATTGGGTTTGGAGAAGGGAAGGAGTCATGAGTATATGGAACTGCAATATTTCCTTGTTCCACATTTTTATTTAATTTTAGTTAATTTAAATCTAAATAGCCACACGTGATTAATGGCTATTAGGGGTTAGAGCCTAGCATCCTCTCCATTCATCTGGCAGATGAGGAAAAAGAGAAGTATGGTATTTTGGGAGGTTTTTACTTTACTTTCTCTTTCTTTTCATTGGCTAAAACTGAGTCATGTGGCCACACCTAATTGCAAAAGAAGCTGGGAAATGTAGTTTAGCTGTGTGCCCAGAAAGATGAGGGTGTGGATTTTGGAGAGCACATAGTAGTGTTTATGATCCTGGGAATGAAGTTTCAATAAATGCCAAAATGTGCACCTCTTCCTTTTGAGATAACTACAGAAAACAACAAGGAAACCACCAAAAGAAGTTACATAAGAACAGCATAAAGGCTAAACTAGTTAGAATGCCAAATTGCAAATGTTTATTATGCCCAGCAGTAAGACAATTACGATTTGAGGAATCTGTATGCTCAACTATGTTTATTCATTCAACATTTGTCACATGCCTACTTGGTATCAAGTACTATGCCCAGCACAGGGGATGCAAAGATAGACAAGACACCATCCACCACAGAGAATTTTAATTTAATATGGCAGGTGTAGCCTCAGATGTAAGGATAAAGTGCACTGAAAACTCAGGCTATGAACACTGAATTTCCCGAGAGTAGATAGAGGGCAATTTTAGGAAAAGGTTTCCAACAAAAGTGTGTGAGTGTGTGTGTATATGAGTGCAGTTACATACATACCCTGCATTGAACTTTTTTTGAGGCATAGAACTGTCAAGTAGTGGGTGGTGAAGTGTCTTCAAACCAAAATCAAAAAGGGACAGATGTCATAACTCCAATAAAGATGTGGAATTCTCCTTGTGTCAAATTGGTTGCTGACCTGAATCCCCTCACAGGCTCAGCCAACTGTTTGATCTCCTCAGATACATTTCACATTCCCTCTATGGCAGCAGTCCCCAAACTCTTTGGCACCAGGGACTGGTTTTGTGGAAGACAATTTTTCCACGGACAGGGTGGGGTATGGTTCAGGTGGTAAGGCAGGCAGTGGGGACCAATGGGGAACAATGAGGAGCGACAGATGAAGCTTCGCTTGCCCACCCGCCGCTCACCTCCTGCTGTGTGGCCCAGTTCCTAACAGGCCACAGACCGGTACCAGTCCTTGGCCCGGGGGTTGGGAACCCCTGCTCTATGGCATCACCGTGATTTCATCCTGAGCTTCCTTGAATACATGGAGCAGAAACTAGTGTCCCTCTTCTGATTTCCCCTTGAAATACCTCTTCATCTCCTCTTTGCTGTAGCACTTTCCCTTCCTCCTTGTTTTATGATGAGTTATTTACCCTCCAACACTAACTGGTGCATCACTTTTCTTCACTGTGCATGACTTAATTATCTTGGCATTAACACAGTGTTTGCCTCACTGACTATGGTGGGCTTCTTTGTGTCTTGGTCCCCCAAGTCATTTCACCTTACTTCCAATAATGGCAACCTGATTTCTTCCTGGGGTGGGGTGGGGGTTCCCTCTCCCTTTATGGTGGTCTTGTTAAGACTGTAAACCATGGTGCCAAGAATTGGGCCCTGGACACAAGCCAGGGCAATCAGCCAAAGTCTCCCACATGACTTTGAAAGTGGAGAACAGTGATGTGAGGTCAGGGAGGTGTTTGGAGTTCAGCCCTCCAGAGAGAAGAATGTTCCCTGACACTGCTTAAGGTTGAGTCAGCCTGGATCCTGGATATACCTTGATTCCAGTCTCTTTTGAGCCAGGGTCTTCCCCCTTCCCATCAATTCTTTGAGCCCCCAAGCGACTTCCCACAAATTTCCTGAATGGACATCTGTAAGTGCATATGGGAAAATGTTACTAATGAATGTCACATAAGATTAAATGTAAAATCCCTCTTTATGGGCTAGTATAATCTGTTTCACATAGAAGCAAAATGAAACACATCCAATGTACATTGAGTCCATGATGGGAATGGGCTTATGACCAGCTGCTATTTTCAATATGCTTGGAGGTGTTTTCATTTGACTCTTGATATGGAAAGAGACAAGTAGGACTGAGACCTGGTACACATCCCTTGACCTTTCTAGATTTGGAGAAACCTTAAAAGGATCAGGAGGAATATTCAGCTTCCCACCTTTCTGCTTCCCAGTGCTAATCAGTTGATTCCTCCCTCCTTCAGGTCCTCCTGTCCCTCTCATTGCTGCCTTTCTGCTATAGGATTATTTTATTCAGAAATACCTTCCCTCTAAACTGGAACTTCAAGAGGAAAATTGATCCTTTTCTACATTTTCTACAAGGCTCAGCACCAGGACTTCTTTCAGAGGAGGTATCTGGAAATATTTGCTGAATTGAATGGAGTTGATTTGAACTCTTGAATCCAGGTAAGTGGCTTTGGTAAGTCCATTAGCTTTGCCCTGGAAATCTCGGCTCCTGTCCCACCCCATTTCTATTTGGCCAAACTAACATGACAGAGAATGATTCAGTAGTCTTCCTTATTCACTTCAGAGAGTTGGAAATGAGACGTGAAAATGACAGAAAGTAGACATGTTGATAAATACCCATGTGGAGCCAGGGCAGAGAGTCCTGCCGCCTGCCCAACCTTCACAAGAAGAAAACGTCAAGGCCACTTGAATGGATCACACAGAAATCATCTGACTCAAGAAGACCATGCCGCTCTGGAAGTTGACATCTGGGATTTCCATTGAGAAGAGGTTAGAGATTTGAGGCCTTTCACACTCCCTTTGAACTTCCAAGCCTGAAGACTGCTCATCTGTTGGAGCAGAATTTGTTCTTGGTGTTTACTGAAAACAATAGGGTCAGCTAATAAGATAATGAGCCTTGAAGGTTTATCAACCAATTAGATTTGTCTTTAAGTTTTATCCGATACTATAGAGCCCTTAGTATTCCTAGGGCCACGTGGGCATACCTTCTTAAGTCCCTAAATAATGAGCTCTAATTTTAATTTTTATAAAGTGTGTGTGTTTGTGTGTGGGTGTGAAAGAGAGAGAGAGAGACAGAGACAGAGGAGGCAGAGAGAGAAAGAGGGAGAGAGAGAATTAAATATATAATGTACATCTGAAAAGCCACTAAAGACAAGAAAAAAGTAGGTATATATTTAGCCAAGTGTTTTGTGGATTTTTTTTCCTTTTTGAAAAACTCCAGTACAAATGTCCAAGCCAAGTAGAAGCCTTTCACTCTGGTTATTTATTTATTTTGCTCTCTCCTTTGGAAAGCGATGCACATGTATTATGAAAAGCAAATATTATACTCTTTATTGTCAAACAAAGTTTATAAGGTTCATGTGTCAATGATGAGGCCAAAGACCTCACACAGAAAGTTTCCTGTCTCAGAAGACTTTCTCATGAAATATAAAATATGGGAAGTGAGGGGACCCCTTACTGCCAGAAAAGAGAATCAGCCCACTCCTAATGGTACCCCTGGGACTGGATGAGCTCAGACCTTGACTGTCCAGCATGGGAGGGGGTTCTTCTCTGTAGACAAAAATGGGGGACTCAGTGAGGGGGAAGGACCACAGGGGAAGTTGAAGGATATTTACTCAGAGGAAGCTACTTATGTCCAACTCCATGCAGCTCTGATATCCAGATGCATGAGGCAACTGCCTTTGGTGACATGGGAAGTGGAAGCAAGGTGATGACAAATGAAAGGCATTCTTTGGTCTTGGAGCACACAGGCATGGAATCCGGTAGGCGTACAATTACTATTTACAGGAAACTGGCACAGAGTTATAACTTTTCCTAGACAGGTTGGTGCCATTGTGTTCTGGCACCATGAAAAGCATAAAATAAGGCTTAGCATTTGTCTAAACCACGCTGGATGTACTATACTTTCTGATATGTATTGCGTTCTCTGACTGGGAGTTTCACTAAAGTCCCTCCCTGGGGAGCAGAGAGCGGGAGTTATAGTCAACCATGGTTAATTTGCGCTTTGTGCTTTGTTTATCCAAACCATATGTCTAGATGGTTGTAATTCTGTGTCACTGGCTGTGTAATGCTCTCTGTGCTAAGAGCTCTGTAAATAGCAACAGCTCGATGCATAATCACGTTGGCATTCTGAAGGGGGAAAAGGGAAGTTTCAAGTGACGTTTGTTGTGGAGACAAACACCCGAGGATGTCTCCATCACTGTCTTTCAGGCTGTGATCCTTTGTGCTTTGGTTAAGCAGGTCCCGGTGGACCAGACAGGACCTGCTAGAAGGCCAGCTGTGGTGGGTCAATGCTACCTCTCATTCTCATTCTCTAACCTTCAGGCTCCCGAACACCCCAGATATTAAATCAGATCCTTGCTATTTAGCAGCTTCAGCAAGTAGCTGGTGTATGGAAGAGAGTTCCTTTAATTTCAATCAATGCTTAAAAAAACATTAAGCAGAAGGTGAATCCACCACAATTTCCTTTTATAACATTTTCATTAACATTTTTTACTTAATTCATCAAATGTCAATCAATTAAAGACACTGTGCTCAAAGGCTAGAAGCCATAATGCTCAACATGAATTTCTTAAATGGCAAAATACCAGCGAGGATGAAAACACAAGGGTGCCAGCTTCCAAGCACAGGCTAAAAGCTCAGGGTACCTGCAGGCCCCAACCCATCCATCAGTCCAGAAGAAGCTCAGAGTGCTCCTGCTCATTCAGCAGATATGAAGCATCTTCTATGTGCTAAGAAGAGTGCCTGTGCCCAGAGGCATGTGGTGACCCCCCAGTGCCCCTGTTCTCATGGAGTTTCTGGAGCACCTGCTGACCACCGAAACGCATGGCTGGAGACCTCTGTAGGACTTGAGGAGTGAGGTATGGCAAATTCCACCTTGCCCCGAATTCAGTAACCTCCTAAAACTGAAAAAAATGGCTTTAAAAAGGTTTCTCCTTCACAAAAATGCTGGGATTCATAGGAGCGAGGCCCCCTGACTTCAGGGACTCCTAGAACGTGACCTTCTGTGTATCCCAAATATGGACTCTGTGTCTCTGTCACCTTTCCTGTACCCCAGAGTCCATTTCAGACTGTGGGTACAGGAAAGGTGCCAACCTCTTTGGGGTCCTGGAGAATGAAGGGAAGTGGTCTGCAACCATCCCTGTGGGGATGAGCTTACAGGGACACTGCCATTTCCTTAGGTGTCTTCATCAGAGAAGAATTCCAAAGACTGCTCTTACCCCAGTGCCAGCCTCATTTGGGCCACCAGGCCGCCCAGCAACTTTGGCACATTTCTCTCACCAACCCTCTTATGACAGCGACTGTTTCAACTCCTCTCTGTCCTCAAACTCCAATCTTGCCAAAGGTCCTTGTGTTGTATTTCATGGGGCAATGAGGAGCCATCACATAGAGCATCTCATCTGCCCAACACTGATTCTGTCAGCCTACCTGCACCTGCCCCTCCTCCCCTGCTTCCCTCCTGAGACAAAGGTGAAGCTGGCCCTCCTCCCTCCTAAGGACCCCTTCTCCTCTCAGCTTCTCAGGGCTTCCTTCCACAGTCGCTATTCTCTCTCCCAAAATGTCCACTTGTCTCCTGTCCTTCAAATGCATCTTCCTGGCTCCTACATACTTTATTCCTACTTTGCTTTGTCTCCCTATTGTCCTTCCCAATCCAGCTGAAGAGAGTTGTGCCCACATGCTGTTCCAATTCCTCACCTCCTTTCAATCTTCAACCCACTCCAAACTGGGTTATTTTCTTATCATTCCATCAGGACTGCTCCTGTCACCTGCTCCAATTCCTCTATCCCATCCCAGGCCTCTTACCTGAACACCAACAACTAGTCAACATCTCTACTTGGATGTCCTACAGATAAGGTGATAATATGTCTCCAGGTGGTCAGGATAATCTCTGTTTACATTTGTTGCCCTGGTATCATTATTCCTATCACCCCTTTTATGCTCAAACGTGTTTTGGACAATCAACTATAAGGTCGCCTATCTACTGGCAAATAGTAGACATCTGTGATTTGTCTGTCCAATCTATTTCTTGTGTTGGTCAAGGTACCCAGGTTAGCTTTGGAGAACCATTCCCTTGCAGCTGCATTCTTTCATGTAGTTTAGTCCTATAACTGGTCTAGCAGCATCAGATTGGTATAAAGAGTGGTGTGTAGTAAAAGCAGGTCAAGAACATTTATTCCCAACAATGTTATTGGTGCTATTTGAGGAAAATCTTATTTTTTCTTATTTTTCTACTGGGATTGCTAACTGGTAGAATGTAAGTCTGCAATGGCTGAGCCAACTCTGCCACCATACGTGGGGAGAACTTTGCTTGAGGATGAAAGTGATGCAGAGGAAGCACATCAGAGAGAGAGGGTGGAGAGGGGGAGTTTGGATTCCAATGTAGAGAAGGGAGAGGAAAGGGGAGAGAGGAGAGCGATTCCTGATGACAACACTGGGCACCTGGATCTGGACATCAGTCCCACCCAGATATTCCACTACAGAAGTCAAGAGTCTTCTTTTTCATTTGGGAGAGTTGTAGGTGGATTTCTATCACTTAATGCCAGTAGAGTCTGGACCTATATAGGCACATCCTAAATTCAACTCTGGCCAGTCTTATCCCTGCTGCTCCCAAATCTTCTACTACTTCAGCCTATAAATCTCAGCAATCATCCAGTTTCTTTTCCCCGAAACCTGGGAATCATCTTTGACATCCCCCTTTCCCTAATCTCATCATCAAATCCTATTTATTCCATCACTAAAATATATCTAGACTCTGATACCTTCCCTCCACAAGCACTGCCCTCAACAAGTCCATAATACTATCATGTCCCATCTGAACAATGGAACTGTCTCCCACCTGGCCTTCCCATGACCATTCTTGCTCCCTGCAACATTCTCCATGAAACAGCTGGAATCATCTTAAACTCCAAATCTGTTCATGGTACCCAAGGCCATACTTTATTAGACAGTTGGAAGGAGAGTAGATGGAGCCCAATAACATTCAGAAAACAAGCAAGCATGGTTGAGTTCTCATAATACCTGAATTCCCCAATGATACTTGAGATAGTGTTAAGTATCTTTCCCAGTACGGTTTCCCAGACAGGTGTTTCATTTTTTTTCATTATTATTTGTTTTATTGTGTTTCAATCAGTAGCTGAAGGTCAAGCGTTTTTCCTTTTGTTGGGATATTTGAACACTGAAGGTTGTCAGCCAAGATATTAAGTGAGCCTGCACAGAAGCATTTCATGTGGGTTGGTGACTGCATGGTCATTTGTAGACTTTGGTGTTTGAAGTTTTCTATAGAGCCTTCCTGGAACCAAGTGCTTCAAAGGAGAGACCCGAACATCCTTGTCACCCTAACCTTAGATTAACCTCTCTCCACCTTCTCCCTCCTCTTAGAGAACTTTGGATTTTGAATTCCATTGAAACAGGGTCAAATAACGTCAATCTTACCTGATTAGGAAGTTATCCTGACCCAACGGCTTTGTAAGGGAGTGGAAAGAAAACTTTTACTGAGGTAGATGCAAGGAGGCTAAAATAAGAGGGGATACATGCCATGTATCTTTTTGTCTGGAGTAGAAGGCTAACAATTGTAAAGGCATCACTCCAATTTATTGATGTCTTTTGTAATTCCAATTCACATTTTAACACCTTTTTCTCTGACACTTAACAAAAGAATTTTAAATGTCTGGGTGAATCAATAGCCAAAATAATTAAGGAGAATTTGATGAAACAGAAATATTAGGGATATTTGCACAAACAGATAACAAAATAGATTCTAAAACTACAATAATTAAAATAGACTGGATTAGGGAGAAGCAGGTAGAAAGAACATATAAGAATGTTGTTCCTGGTAGGAAGGGTATTTCAGATCTCCAGGGGAAGTGATGAAAGGGCAATTATGAAATCCTAAGAACAAATTGATTCATCACTACTTCACACCACCTCCTAAAACAAATTTCAGGTGGATCAAGGGTTTAAAGTACATATACAAAATAACTACAAGTAAATACAGGTGTATGTTTACATGAACTTGTGCTGGGAAAACTTTTAAAGAGTGTCTTATCATAAAGTAAATATTGATATAATTAACCACATATAAATCAAAATCTTCTGCCATAAGCACAATATAAGGGCAAATGACAAACTGAGAAAACAAATGTTTGCAACATATGTAACAATGGGTTAATATTTATAATGCTCTGAAATGTCACTGTGGTCAAAAGACATGATTCGGAAATTCACAAAAGAAGTACTAACAGCAAAAATATGAAAAATGTTTAACTTTACAAGCTGTCAAAGATGTGCAAACTGAAACAATAGCAAAACACAGTTTTTCAGCTATTACACTGGCAGTCTAAAAAAAAAAAGAAAAAAGATTGTCTGGAGCATGGGGAAATGGGCACCCACAGATTGCTGGCATGGGCTTAAAGTGATACAAGCTTTCCAGTGGGTAACTTGGCAAAATTCTTAAAAATGTGCACAACCCATTTACACAGCAATTCCTCTTCTAGGAATTTATCCTTAGATAATAATCATAAATAACTGCAGAAATTTATTTAAAAGATGTTCCCTGGAATGTTGTTTATAATAGCAAAAAATTAAAAACAAAATAAATGTCTGACAATATGGAACTGGCTAAATAAATTATGGTGTAGTATAATACACGATCATAAAAAAAACATACTTAGTGACTTTGGCAAAGGTTCACAATATATAGTTAAGTAGAAAAAAAATTTGCAAGACAACCTGTACAATGTGGTCTCATTTTTGGTTTTTTAAAAATGTATGTATGTAAATGTATGCATAGAAAAAGACCTTAAGAGGATAACCAGAAAGTTATCAGTGATTATCTCTGGGTAGCAAGAGTACTGGTGATTTTCATTATTTTCCAAATATTCTGCAATAAAAATGTATTACTTTTGTAACAAGCTTCTTAAAAACATTAGCTTTTATTTAAATTCTGCATAGAAGTCAGGTCTCAAAAAATGACCTTCAGGAGCCTTTTGGGGGAAATTCTTCCAGCCAGAAATTGACGAATACCAGGGAAAATGGTCCAGGCTAACACAGTTGGAGTAAGAGGACATAAACCAGCTCTCAGGCTCCACTGCCCGGGACTCAACAGCCCCATCACTTCTCCTGCTTCCCACAACTAGTTTTTTTTATGAGTCATGGAATGGGAAACTGATGTAGACTGAAAATAATAATAACAACAGCAATAATGAATTTGATAATATATCAACAGATAACAATGAACATTTATTAGGCACTCAGTATTTTCCAGACACTGAGCTCATTGCTTTACAGAAATTATCTCATTTAATCCTGTCAACATTCTTTTGGCAAAGGGATTATTGTCTGCATTTTATAGATGTGTAAACTGAGACTTGGATGGTGATGAAATTCACCCACAGTCAGGCCTCTCTCAGGCTGCCAAGAGGAATTACAAACCAGGGAGAGTCTGATTCCAGAGCCCCTCGCCCATCTCCATTGATGAGGGGGACAGAGCAGCATTTTTCCACAGGAGTCTTCCTGCAGACATCACCACCCAGGCCTCAATTTCCTTTGTGATTCAGCCTTGTATTATGTAGCCTGACTCCAGTGTGAAAGATTTGTGGCAATTGCATGATGTATGAGGTGCCATTTGTAAAAATATTATTTAGTGTAAAACATGATGTTTTTTCTCCTGATTTACAAGTTGGATTTATAAATCTGCACTTCTCACTATCTGAGTTATATATCTTGCCACTGATTTATAAAACTTGCCTGTAAATCTTCCCAGCAAAGTTTTGATTCAGAAATCATTATTTTAAGAATTAGATTTAGTTAAAACATTCAACTGCTTTATAGGGGAGGCAATGTATTTACATAACTCCAATCGGAGCTTACAGATCCTACAGCAGTTTTACAAGTCATGCCCAGGAATTCCTAAAGAAAATGTTCTGATTTAAGGGCAGTCACTTCACACTTTAGCTACAACTGACTGATTTACAGAGCCTAAGCCATTTAATAATGATCTGTTTTATAAAATTCCACTTTTCTTTAACTCCAGATCCTGATTTATATGCCCTGATTGGGTTTTCTGTAATGCGACCTCAGTACTTGCCCCTCCACCCCAGAGCTGGTCTTGGGGAAAAGACCCAGGAGTCAGGGACGGTCAGAACAGGGTGACCCTGACTCCCTCTTCCTCTTGGCCTCTTTCCCTTATTCCAAAGGAGTTTAACATGCCACCCCACCCTGAGCCTAAGGTAGCTAAGCTTGGGGGAGGGTCCGTAAGATGCCATCGCCTTGAATGTAATATTGTAGCTTCACTCCTGCTCCTCAGATGAAGAGGGATTGATTTCATGGAGAAGAAATGGCCAGTCCAATGAACTGAGAACATATTGGACAAAAGATTGATGACTGAATAAATCAATGACCACACAAACAAACTTAGTTTTTGTTTGCTCTTTAAGAGCAGAGGCCAAAAGGCACTCAACAGATAGCAAAAAGGGACAGCATAAGTGACTGAGAAGGGGGAGGGCCTGTGGGGACTTTAGAAAGATGCTTGTCCCATCAGAATGGGACAGCCATAGCTTAGCCCCACCTGGTTGTCACTAAATGGGGTTGCTTGCCTAGTATTTCTAGATCTGGCTTTTCAAGAGAATCCTAAAATCCAGATTTTTATGTTAAATGAACCAATTTTTTAAAATTGATTTTATTCAGGTCTGATTTATAGTAGTTTAAAATCAGCACACTTTAAGTGCACAGGTCAATGATATCTGACCAAAGTATACACCTATACAACCACCAACCCAATCAAGTTATAGAACATTTCCATCTCCCCAGAAAGCTCCCTCCTGTACATGAAGTCAATCTCCTCCCTCCCACCCACTGCTCCAGTACACCACTGGTCTGGTTCCTATCCCTAGAATTATAATATTAGAATTTAATATAAATGGAATCTTACAGAATCATTTTTTTTTCTGCCCACTTTTTTCCACTCAGCATGATGTCTGTGAGATCTATCCATGTTGTTGCCTGTTTTAATAGCTGCTCCCCTTCATGGCTGAGTACTAGTCCATTGTATAAATGTATCATAATTGTTTACTCATTCCCATTTGGGTTCTTTCCAGATTTAAGCTATTATCAATAAAGTTACTATGACCATTTCTGGGCAAATCTTTTTATGGACATGTGTTTTGCAATTATTTTGGGTAAAAATTTAGGAATGGAATTGCTGAGCCATTTGATAAGAGTATGCTTAGTTTTATAAGAAGCTGCCAAACAGTTTTCAGAAGTGATTGTACCATTTTACACCCCCCCACACCCAGTAATATATGAGTTCCAGTTGCTCGACATCCTTCCCAATGCTTGGTATTATCAGTCTTTTTAATTTTAGTCATTTAGTCATTTTGGTCATAATTTTAGTCATTTAGCTATGAAGTGGTATCTCATTTAATTTGCATTTTCCTAATAACTAATGGTGTTGAGCATCATTTCATGTGCTCATTGGCCATCTGTATATCTTCTTTTGTGGATTGTCTGTTCAAATCTTTTGCCCGTTATTTATTAGTTGGTTGCCTTCCTATTACTGAGTTGTAAGAAAGCTTTATATAATCTGGATACAAGTCTTTGTCAGATGTGTGTAATGCAAATAATATCTCCCAGTCTGTGACTTGATATTTCCTTTTCTTTCAATGTCTTTTGAAAGGCAAAAGAAATTAATTTTAATGAAGTACAATTCATCATTTTTCTCCTTTAGTCAATACTTTTTGTGTCCTTAGAAATATTTTTCTACCCCTAAGTTGCACAGTTTATCTCCTATGTTGTCTTCTTAAAGTTTTACAGTTTTAGGCTTTATGCTCAACTCTATGAACCATTTCCAATTATTTCTTGAAAAAGAAGTGAAGTAAGTGTTATGGTTCATTTTTGTTCCATACAGATACCTAGTTCTTATAGCATTATAGAAATCAGGTAGTGTGAGTCCTCCCACATTGTTGTTGTTGTTTTTTAAAGAATTGTTTTTGCTATCTTAGATCCTTTTCTTTTTCAGACAAATTTTAGCATCAGTTTGCTAACTTATACAAAAGAAAAAGTCTACTGAGATCTTGATTGGAATTTTATTGACTCTATAGATCAGTTTGGGGACAATGGACATCTTAACTCTATCAAATCTTCCAATCCATCAACAGGAAAACAGGATGTATCTTTTAATTTACTGAGATCTTTCTTAATTTTGTTCAGTAACATTTTATAGTTTTCTATGTAGAAATTTTGCACAGCTTTCATTAAATTTACTCCTAAATATTTTATTTTTAAATTTTAATTTCTAAATATTTGTTTCTCATATATAAATGCAATTAATTTTGTACATTTATCTTGTATTCTGTGACCTAACTAAACTCATTTTTAGATCTGGTAGGTTTTTGTAGATTCCTCAGGATATTCTATGCAGACAATCATGTCATGTGTTAATAAACAAAGTTTTATTTCTTTTTTAATATTTATGTTTTTTATTTCATTTTCTTACCTTGTTGCACTGGCTGGGACATTTAGTACAATATTCAAGAGAAAATATGAGATTGAACATCTTTGCCTTTTTCCCAATCTTAGGGGAAATAATTCATTCTTTAACCATTAAGAATGATGGTTGCTGTATGATTTTCATAGATTCCCACTGTCAGATTGAGAAAGTTTCCTTTTATCTGTAATTTGCTGATTTTTTTTTTTTAATCATGAATGGGTTTTGGATTTCATCAAGTTCTTTTTCTATGTCTATTGAGATAACTGTGATATTTTTTCATTAATTCTGTAATGTGCTAAATTAATTGATTAATTTTTGTGTTGAAATATCTTTACAACCCTAGGGTATACCTGTTATAGAATGCTCAACTCAGTTTGCTAATATTTTATTGAAGATTTTGGCTTGTATGTTCTTGAGAGATTTTGGCCTGTAGTTTTCTTTCCTTCTAATGACATTGTCAGCTTGATATCAGGGTTATGCTGGTCTTATAATGCATGTTGGGAAGCAGTCTCTCCTCCTATATTTTTAGAAAAAGTTTGTGTAATATTATTATTATTGCTTTTGTAAGTGTTTGATAGAATTTAATAGTGAACTCATCTCAACACAGAGCTTCCCTTGTGGGAAGGTTTCTGATAATAAATTCAATTCTTTTAATATTATAAGATTATTCAAATTTTCCTGTTGATTAAGTTTTAGAAGACTGTGTTTTTTAAGGCATTTGCCCATTTCATCTAAGTTGTTAAATTTATTGCATAAAGTTGTTTGTAATATCTTATTATTTTTTTTATTATTATTCCTTTATTAGTGTTATTATTTCTTATTCTTCTTTATGATATATATTTGTTATTATTGTGGAGACGTATTGATATTCTGTAGAATACATATTAATATTCCTATTTGTATTTCTGATATTGGTAATTTGACGTCCCTCTTTGTTCATCAAATATTCTTGCTAGAGGTTTATTAACTTTATTAATCTTTTCAAAGAACCAACTTTTGGCTTTGTTAATTTTCTTTACATGCATGTTTCCTGTTCATCAATGTCTGCTCTTATATTTATTAATTCTTTCCTATTACTACCTTGGGCTTATTTTAGTTTCCTTTTTCTATCTCTATAAGATGGAAACAAATAATTGGTGTTACACCTTTTTATTTTCTAATATAGACATTTAAAGCTATAAATTTTGTTCAAAGCTCTGCTCTGGCTGTACCCCACAAAATTTTAAATGTTATATCCTCATCTCCATTAGCTTCAAAATATTTTAAATTTATCTTGTGATTTTTTTATTGACTCATAAATTATTTAGAAAATTGCTGTTTTATTTCAAAATATTTGGAAATTTAAATTTCTACTTTATATCATTTTCTTCATCCTGAATACCATCTTTCAGCATTTTTTTTTGTAATGTAGGTATCCTAACAATAAATTTTACAAATTGTTGTTTGTCAGAAAATATCTTTATTTTATCCTCATTTTTGGAGGTAATTTTTGCTAAATATAGAATCTGACTTGACAGAATATTTTTTCTTTCACTTTTTAAAAATGTAATTCAATTGTCTCTTAGTCTCTGTTGTTTCATAAGTGAAGTCAGCAGTCAGTTAGTCTTCTTCTTATTTTCTTTCTGTACATAATGTATGTTTTTTATCTGGCTGCTTTCAAGATTTTCTTAGCTTTGGTTTTGGGCAATTTGACTCTGATATTTTACTTTGTATTTATCTTGCTTGGAGTTGACTGAATTTTTCTAAATTAAATCATTGTATTTCATTGCGTTTGATATGCTTTAAGTCATTATTTCTTGAAATTTTGGTCTGCCCCATTATCATTGTTTTCTTCATCTGGAACTCTAATTCCACTTTGGCAAGAACAGTAGTACTCATTTCATTTTTTTTTTTGTCTCAATATTTCTTTACATTATTTAAAACTTTAAGAACTCCAAAGAAGATCTGTTTATTTGGGATATATCTATTGATACTTACTGTATTAGAAAGTAAAACTGAGAAATTCTTTTAAATAATAATAATTATTAATATTAAATAATAAATATTATTTAGTAATAAGAAGGAGGAGGAGATAAAGAAGAAGAAGGTCATTTCATGTTAACATAAATAACATATTCTTAATGGATAAAAAACATGTTTTAAGTAAATCTTAGTGAAAAGAATGGCATTGTTTTATATTTTTACAGAGTGCTATTCTGGCTTAATAAATAAAAGACAGCTAGATTCTTTGATCTGATTCTGCATCTATCTGTTGTGATATAACACATCATGTAGCCTCTGGGAAATACCACTGTACACCCATGAATGAATGGGAATGGAAAGGGCAAGTAAAGTCTTAGCTTTTGATTTTGAAACAAAATCAAAACAGCTTTAACATTGAAGAATTTCTGAAATGGTCTTGTGGACTCTCTTTCAGAACTGCTATTATATAATAGCAGTTCTACTCATTTTTTTTTTTCCAATTCTTTTTTTCTCTGCAATTTTGGTTGGAAAGTGTCTGTTGATCTGTAAACAAGGCCACTTTTTGTCCATTTAAAATCTTACGTTAAGAGGATTTCCCTGGTGGTCTAGTGGTTAAGACTCCACACTAACATTGAAGGGGGCATGGGTTCAATCCCTGGTTGGGGATCTAAGATCCCACATGCCACATGGGGCAGCCAAAAAAAAAAAAAATGATAAAAATAAAATAAAATAAAATCTTATGTTAAGCCCGTCAAATTTCTAAATTTCATTTATTATAATTTTCAGGTCTATCATTTCCATTTGGCTCTTTTTTTAATAGTTTGCCTTTCTCTGCTCAAATTATTTTTCTGTTGATTTATTAAGACCATGTTTTCTTTTAATTCTTTGAGCATAACTATAATAGCTGCTTTAAAGTGTTTGCTAACTCCAACATCTGGGCCATGTCAAGTCTAGTTTCCATGGACTACATTTTTGTTATTCCTGGATCACATTTTCCTGTTTTTTCTCTTTTTTTTTTGAATGTTTAATGATGCGTGATTGAATACTGTACATTACAGATGATATGTTATAGAGAATCTAGACTCTGTTAGCCTTATTTAGGAGTGTATGTATTGTTTTATTAAGCAGTTTAATTGCTGGTGGATCACCTGGAACTTGGCTTGAGTTTTATGTTTGTTAATGCAGATCTATAGAAAGCCCAAGATATTTTCAAGCTCCTCTAACTTGCACTCAATCTCTAAACTCTCTTCATCTTATTGGAGCTTGAATTTAGACTTTGTTAGGTCAAATCTAGAGTTCTTATACCTAAGACACAACTTTTCCGGTGACTAAGTGGATCCATGGGGTGTTAACAAGGTGCTAAATGGATCTTTTCACTCTGACAGTGTCATGAGTCAAGCATCCAGCTCCCACAAGACTGCTCTTGCTCCATCACTGCTCAACTTCTGCTCCCTCTGTTCTGATTTCAACCCCTTAGCTGATGCTTTTTGGTAAGCACTGGGTAATCTTCATGACACTTGTGTGACACCCCACCCCCACCCCTCCACACACAGTTTCCTTTCTATGATGCTCCACTGTACAAATTCCAAGCAGCTGAAGTGACCCAAACTCTAACCTTTGTCTCCTCAGCTCAGCAGACCTGCTATGCTATGCTCAGACACCAGATTACTGTGCTTTTTGTAACTTGTCCTCAGGCAAAGGGCTAAGTGAACATAGAGTTTATCTCTTGAATTTCCTTTCTTTCAGGACTCACTGCTTTATGTTATCTATTTTGTAGTGCCTGAAAATAATTGTCATATATTGTGTCTAGTTTTATAGTTGCTTATGGCAAGAGAACAAGTCTGGTGCCAGTTACTTCATCATGGTTAGAAGTGGAAGTCTTCCATTTTTTAATATTAGCAACAAAACTTGAAAAAATATAAACACATCTATAACTATATATATCTCATGAGCCCTCTGTTTGAGACACCTGGTCTACATCTCTTCCTTTTCAAAATGTGTTCTTTAGAAGAGGAGCATCAGCATCATCTGGGAGCTTATAGAAAATGCAGACTCTTAGGTGCCAGCCTGACATACAGATTCAGAATCTGCCATTTAATAAGACCCAAAGGTGATCTTACGGTCATCAACATTTGAAAAGATCTCAAAAGTTCCTGCATTAGAATCAGAATCACTAAGGTAGTAATTCTTATCACCAGGGAAGTTTGGAGAGTATTGAGATCTTCCGTAAACCTCTGAGGTTCCTGCTCCATGTGTCCTGCTCCCATTATGTGATCTGCCCTGTGGTACCACCTTGATTTGACCCCAAGTATACCATTATTCAAAGGATGTAACCCATATAGATAATTACATGGGTAATTTCATTTCCCCAAGGAATTTTCAGGCCATATTTTTTAAATGCCTTGCTTATCTACTCGGGCAGCCAGCGGTTTCCTCTCACACATGACAACTCTGTTTCAGACCTTCACTTAAAATTTGCTTTTCCAGAAAACTCCCCTAAACCAATCTTTCTAAAGCCTTCAATAAAAGCAAGGATGTTCATCTAGCTATAGATATAGCTATTTGGCTATTTACTTTATATGGACTAAGAGAAGTACAGTGTTTTACATTTGTCTCCAATTTTTCTTCACTACACTTAGAGGAACCACAACCCTAATTTGCTTAGTCTGATATGAACACAATTCCAATCCTGGTACCTGACATGTTTTTAATCCATGCTGTTAACTCAACCCATGATTATACTGTTACCCATTTATAAGCATCACTCTGAAACAAGCCTGTGGCATTTTTCCTTAGTCCTTCATACCATCTATATGCTCACCCCTGGGTTGGGTCGTGTAAACTGGTCCCACTCTATCTCACCAATCATCATATCAGGCACCATATCCCATATGATATAGTGCTCTGAACTTGGCCGGGTCAGAGGGAGGTGAACCACGGGGGCTGGTATTACAGGGGTGATCATCCAGCTGCCTGCATAGGGGATGAGTCATCTCAAATAGCAGAAGCAAAGGTGGCGGGGGCAGAAGCATGTCCAACGATACAAGATACCATCCTTGGGAGTTCTATGCCTCCCTTGCCAAGGTCAGGCAAGTGCAGATGATATGGGGGAACAGCTGACTCGTGTTCATCAAGCAGTGGGAATGGGAGCTGAATCCCCTCTCTGTGACCCTAGGAAGCTTCTTTCACCTTGCCGACTCTGTTTTCCTCACATGCACTTGGAAACTTGATGTATCTATATTCCATCATGACTTCTTATGTTTAATGTGTGAGGAAGGCTGCTGGCACCACCCTGGTGGTTGCCCTGTAGCCTTTTTTAGAGCAGAATTGTGTTTTAAGTATTAAGATCCTAAACGTGTGCATAACTCTTGGACCATGATTTCACCTCATTTTTAGTGGTATAGTTAAATAATATTTGCATTCAGGGATATTATTTGAAACTTTATTTATAACAATGACAATATAAAATAAGCCTAACTCCAACTATGGAAGATTGCCCAAATTATGATCTATTCACATGATAGGATATTATGCAATCATTTGAAATCTTATCAATACAAAAAAAAAGTCAATGGCATTGGAAAATATAAATATAAAGCACTCAGTTAACTACTCTATATAATTTTGTTATATGTGTATGAAATATATAAGAATGTATTCATGGTGGTCATTGCTGGATGACAGTGTTGATTATGGATGACATAAAAGTGTTTCTTCATGTTCTACTTTATTTCAATTGTTACAAGTCAGTATATGAGAAAAAATCTTACTTTAAAAAAATCTTGAATGCTTGGGTTGGAGTCTAGTTTCCAACATTGGCTGTGTGACCTTAAGTAAGAGAAATCTGCAGAGTGGGGAAAACTTGCCTCGTCTTCCTCGTTGGATGGGTGAGGGGCTAAAATAGGATAATGGGCAGGAAGAGCCACCGGGAGGAAATGGCAAAGAGGTAGAAGGGCCATTGCTCCTACAGATTGGACTAGGAACTGCAAAGCTATTCTTATAAGAAATGTTGTTGCTGATAGGATCTCAAGTTACTCTTATCTTCTCCAACCCAACTTTGAAATAGACAAAATTTTTTAAAAGAAAAAAAAAAACCTTCATGTAGAAGATTCTCTTGCCTAGTCATAGAAATGTCTCTTAGTGATTAAGACATAAGCTATAGTTGATAACTCTTCCTGTACTGACAGATCTAAAAGAGCGCAGCCCCCCTCCCCTGCAATACACACACACACACATGCGCACGCGCGCGCACACACACACACACACACGTCTGTTGCCCTACTCAGCCACCTGCCCAAACAGAGGGTAAGGTGGAGTCTCTGATGCCTCAAGATGCCATCAGCCTTATGAGTGCACTCCATGCCTTTGATCAAGGGACAGGGGCCACTCCCCTTCCTGGGTATGCAAGGACACACCAGCATTCATTTAGGGTGGTGTGACACTGAGTGCAGCCACGTTGGAATATTCCTTTAACTACAGAATGAAAATGTCCTAAGGTGCAACCATCCTACTTTTCTGCAGTGACTCTAGGAAGATATTTGCTCATGTGCACAAGATAGTTGTACATTCTTTTAAAGCACTGCATGATATTCCATAACTGGGCATGCTAAAATAATATTCAGAAACTGCTCTTACAACTCAGCATCTCAAACTGAGCTGCAATGAAATGAATCAATGTGTACTGACAAGGATAATCTCCAAGAGTTTTATTTTTTTTTAAATAAACACATTGCCAATCCAAGTAGACCATGAAACCATTTATATAGATATAACTCAAAACATTACAATTCTAATTTCTGAGGGTGTGTGAAGGCATAGGAAATCTGGAAAGACTCAATTTGATAAATTGATGGTAACGGTTAGATCTGAGGGTAGGGGAGAAGTGTGGAAGAGAAAATATATTTATACTTATATTTATGCCTTACCTGTATTTAAATTTTTGTCAAAAATAATGAGTTCATGTATTACCTATGCAATTAAAATTAATTTAAAAGTAAAATTAAAATATTTGACAAAAATTATTATCAGTAGCTGATAATTGAACAAACACATAAATATACTGTGGACAACTGAAGCCAGGCTTTTTCACTGTTGGAGAATAGAGCTGCAAAATTCAAAAGAGGTGGTGGAGATAGAATCCTTGTAGTGTTGGATTGGAATTAAAAATATAAGTGTGGGGCTTCCCTGGTGGCGCAGTTGTTGAGAGTCCACCTTCCGATTCAGGGGACACGGGTTCGTGCCCTGGTCCGGGAAGAGCCCACATGTCACGGAGTGGCTGGGCCCATGAGCCATGGCCGCTGAGCCTGCACATCCGGAGCCTGTGCTCCGCAACGGGAGAGGTCACAACAGTGAGAGGCCGGCGTACAGCAAAATATATATATATATATATATTATATATATATATATATAAATGTGAACTCATGGGTTTTTTTTTTTTTAAAGAATGTACATTATTTATTTATTTATTATTTGGCTGGGTCTTGGTTGCAGCACGCGGGATCTTCGTTGCAGCCTGCAGGATCTTTTTTAGTTGTGACATGTGGGATCTAGTTCCCTGACCAGGGATCGAACCTGGGCCCCGTGCATTGGGAGTGTGGAGTCTTAACCACTGGACCACCAGGGAAGTCCCTGAACTCATGGTTTTAAAAAAGGATAGAGGAAGGAAAGGAAGGAGAGATGGGGGGGCAGAGAGAAAGAGAGAGAGATTGATTATCCATGTGTATATATACAAAGGACTAGAAACAATAACACCCCAGTAGCAATGAGCGTGTCTAGCCCTCAGATCATCATTTCTATATGTCATTCTGCACTAAAAACAAACAAACAAACAAAAACAAAAAACACAACAGGGTCCCTTGGAGAAATGGCTGATTCCAGGACCAAGGAAAATACCAGATGAACCTTGAGCATCTTCTTGTGCCAAAAAGTGAGGAAGTGGTCACAGAATGATGGGGACATGTCCAAAGGACAAAGAAGCCAGTTTGAAAAGTCAAATCTAGGACCCTTTTATCATCAAAATACTAATAGAAAAGAATGATAGCACACGGAATGAAATAAAAACCCATGAGTTACACTGATAGAATGTATAAATGGAAAAGAAGGGAAAGCTCTTCCTTACAGTAGAAGGATAATTAGTAAATGCAGAAGGAGTAATAGAATTAGAAAACATACCTTTGGCAGCCTTCAGAACAATAATAAGTCAATCAACCAAGAATCATCAATGAATGCTAAGACAAGTGGGTTAACTTTTGAGGAGTAACTGGATATTTACAGAGCCTCAAGATATGGGGCTGGCCAAAAAGTTCGTTCGGGCAGCATCTTACGGAACACCCGAACGAACTTTTTGGCCAACCCAATATCTCCCTGTGAGAGACTTACTGATTACAAAGGAAAACGTGTAACCTAAGCATAGAGAAAGCTGGCAACACCACGGTAACCAAGCATTCAGTTTAACACGGCCAGCCCGGGATCAAGCCCACATCCTGTGTCTCCTGGTCGGACCCACAGAGAACAAGACACCACACAGCTCTGGTGGTATTTCTGCCCAAACTGCATTAACTGAATCTATTCTTAACAAAACAGCAGACAAACCCAAACTTCGGATATTCTGCAAAATAACTAGCCTGAGGTCCTCAAACACGTCAATGTCACGAGCACAAAGGAAGCCTGAGGAAGGGCTCCTCATTAAGGGAAGAGAAAAGACCTGGGAACTAAAGGCAGTGGGTGATCTGGGGGATTTTTTTCACTGTAAAGGACATTATTAGGACAATTAGCCAAATCAGATAAAAATCTATGGATTAGATAATAGTATTGTATGATATTCATTTCCTGATTTTTCTTTATTTTCTGATTCCTGTGGTTACATAAGTGAAGGTCTTTGTTTTTAAGGAGTACATACTGAAGTATTTAGGGGTAAGAGAGCCCTGTGTCTGCGTTCAATTTTCAAATGGACGGGCAGAGAGGGGAAGAGAGAGGGAAAACAGATGAGGGTAAAAACTGGCAAAATGTTAACACTTGGGGAATCTGATGAAGGGAATATGGAAATTCTCACAACTTTTCTGGAAGCCTGAAATTATAAACTTAAAAGAAATAAGAAATTTAAAGGAAAAATGAAGTAGACCAAAAACAACCTTGCAGCAGACAACCAAGGTCTCCAACCCAGAGTCAAGGTCAGAAGCTTGACAGATACTGCAGAGAGGCTGTGTAAACAGAATGAGTAAGAATCTGTGTCCGAATCTGGCCAAGGAAGAGGCAATAAGTGGTAAGGCCTCTCAAAGCCTCAGTTTCTAAATAGGACTGTTCATCACAAATCATGGGGGCATTGGGACCATGGAGAGACGTGGTGCAAGGAGAGCAGCTGGCACAAAGCCAGGTCCCCCCAAACCCTCAGTAAATAGGAGCCACGACTAGTCCCTGCTCTCGGTCCCATCACTGGGGCCGTCACTAAAATATAGCAGGAAGGTGAGGTGCCTGGTTCCCTGAGAAACTGAGAAAAAGCACAACAGGGAACAGTGGTCTCTGTCTAGGCAGGCAAGTCAGTGTCCCATTTGCTTGGAGAGAGCTTCTTCATGAATAAAGTTATTTGAAAACCATTAAAGAGGGCTTCCCTGGTGGCACAGTGGTTGAGGGTCCACCTGCCGATGCACGGGACGCAGGTTCGTGCCCCGGTCCGGGAGGATCCCACATGCCGCAGAACGGCTGGGCCCGTGAGCCATGGCCGCTGAGCCTGCGCGTCCGGAGCCTGTGCTCCGCAACGGGAGAGGCCACAACAGTGAGAGGCCCGCGTACCACAAAAAACAAACAAACAAACAAAAGAAAAACCACTCAAGTGCTTCAGTTATCTGAAAACTCCTCTGCTTCCAGCAGAGGAGGATATAGGAAAGCCTGAGCATCACTTTATCCAGAGGGCATGCTCTCCCCACTGATGCCCGGGTTCCATTGCTCTCCAGGACCTTTGGAGAGGACTTGGGAAACTTTGAGACATGAAATCCAGACAAAGCCAGGCTGCTTCATCCACTGACAGTCGGGGGCAGGCCAGTGGGTTCCCTCACCCGCTGTGATCAGCTGACTGGGCACTCTGGCACAGACCTCAGGGCAGTGGATTTCAAACTCGCGCACATGTACACACACTGCACACCACAGGCTATATACATGCTCATACACCACAGGAAGTATATGTGGACCTCTGTGTGTATATGTGTGTGTTTATATGCATACAGACACTCTACAGGGAACCTTGATATATAGAAGTATATAGAATACATAGAATCGAAGTAGATTTACATTCTTCAGGCAATTTAACTATTTCTTTCCTTGGCAGGAAAATGTCCAGTGTTTGCAAAACCCCTAAAATGCCTCCTCTGAGCTCCGCTGTCCACAGCAGAGTTAGCACCCTCAGGTCAGGGTAGAGGAGGGCCCAGAGGCAGGTTCAGGCAGCCTGATGCCCCTCATCCATCTCCTGAGCCCCAGCACCCTCTTGGGTGAAATGAAGATGGCACCGTCCATTTCCTAGTGCCACCACAGAAATAACAGGTAATGTGCAGCATACTTAACAACTAGTGACAATGACTTAGATTATCATTATCATTTGCTTCCCAGGGAAGGGCACCCAGAAAGCATTCTCCCTGGAGCTCCTGGTTCCCTTGGTCTCAGAAGAGACGAGAGCTGCTCTTGGCTGCGCTGTTACTGATCCAGGTTCTCCCAGGCTGCACACACCAGCACAAACACATGCTTGCGGTGCATTTGCTGAGTGAAAGTGTGGACAAGCATTCCCCAATCATTTTGAAATCTTAAAGGCACTGGAGGAAGTTCTAAGTTTTCTTAAAAACATACCTTCAAATACATATCTAAGTGTGGATTTCCTCCCATATCTGCAGCAGACATCGTACTACCCTTGAGTCTAAACCGTCTTTTCCCTTTTGTTTTGTGTGTATGTGTGTGTTGCAAAACTCTTCCCTGACAGCCAACAGAACACATTCTTCTTCCAATTGTTGGTTTACCTCTCACAAGTGCCAGTGCATCTCCCCATCTCTAATCCTCACCTGCTCATTCATTAGCTATATCAGGTGTAGCTTTTCTGGAACAATTATATGCTATCCTACTGTCAGCCCTCTCTGTGCAGGTAGAGGTTACATCCTGACTCCTTACTCAGGATGTAAATTATTGCTGGCATACCAGTACCTGAAGAGTGATTATAACCAGTGCACGGTTAAATAATGGATGCTTAGCATGGTACACTGTGATAAGCAAAAGATATGAAATATCTACTCTTCTAAGTGGAATACTCTAAGTATTTTTTAAATAATAAAACCAGCTGGAGGAAGACAGGCTGAATCAAGGTCTCCGGAAGAGACACCCCATGTGCCAGCTCATTTGTAGAATCTGGATGGCACTTTCATCTCATCTGTGAAATGGGAACAAAAATCACATCCTTCATTGAGCAGCAGGATTGCAGGTAAAGGCTTGGCACTGAGCCCGGCACATAGTAGGTGCTCAGGAAAGGGCAGCAGCTGCTGCCATCTGAGGAGTGAGCTGGCCTGCAGGAGGAACAGCTGAGCACTCACTCCCTGGGCTGCATCAGGTGCATGTCTGACCACAGGGCAGCTGTCAGCAGGACCTGCTCTGCCAGCAAACATAATGGAGGGCTTTCCTGGTGGCGCAGTGGTTGAGGGTCCGCCTGCCGATGCAGGGGACACGGGTTCGTGCCCTGGTCTGGGAGGATACCACGTGCCGCGGAGCGGCTGGGCCAGTGAGCCATGGCCGCTGAGCCTGTGTGTCTGGAGCCTGTGCTCTCAACGGGAGAGGCCACAAAAGTGAGAGGCCCACATACCGCAAAAAAAAAATAAAAATAAAAACAAAAAAACAAAAGCATAATGGAAGGTTCTGGAGGGTTGAGAAGAAATGGAGTCAGGGTGGTACCTACAGACCTCTCTTGCCTCCAGAAGCCCAGAAGAAATGGAACCTCTGGGCACAGTATGATGCTCAGGCCTGGGCAGCTGGGGCCCCTTCCCTGAGCCCCATGCTTTAGAGGACCCTCCTCTGATCTCATCACAGAGCAAGGAATCAGGGAGCCAAGGGCACATGCCTGCCCAGAGCTTGCATCTTCCCCATTTTAGAGTAGCCTCCTGACACTGGGACCCTGGATTTCTTGCTGGATTAGCCCAATCCCACTTCCAAGGTTTACATGGTCCTCACCCCCAGGCCCATCCTACTGACCACAAACCAAGCCACTGATGTGTTCTGAGCCCAGCAGAGGTCGATTAAGTGAAGGGAGTTCATGCAGCTTGGACAATCTGACCAGTATGGCCACTTACATGCGTATGGGACGGGCAATGTGAAGATCTTGCTCCTGCTCTGTGGAGAAGACCCACCCTGAGGTGAAGGTAAGGGACAGGTCCACGAGGTGACCAATGCGGAGGGCCTTAGGATCTGTGATACTGCTCTGTGCCAGACTGTGCACCGGGCACTTTGGAATGGTCTCTCACTTACTCCCCACCAAGGAGGTTGGACAGGGTAAGAGCATAGACTCCAGGGCTCTATGGTCTGGGTCCAAATACTGCTTGGTCCTTTTCCTAGCTCTTGACCTTGGAGAGCTAACATCTCCGTATCACAGCTTCTCCATCTGTAAAACAGGAATAAGCAAGCTCACTAGCTCACAGGGCTGCAGGGGATGGAGGAGGAAGCTATCAGCAGTGGCCTTAGCCAGTGCCAGGCACGTGTAACACTTCCCCCTATTGTTAGGCCCATTTTACAGAAAATCAAGCTGAGACTCAGAGGGTAAATGATTCCCTGGGAAGCAGTTGAAGTGATCTTTCTGATTCTAAAGCTTCTCCTCATTCGGCCTCACAGTCCTGTCCCCTGCCCCCTGTGACACAGGTGCTATGGCCCTTTGCACCTCCCCAGAGGGTACCTCTTGAGCTGATGAGTCTAGCCCATCTGGGGCTCCCAAGCCAAGGCCACTAGAAGATGTAGCTGCTGGTGCAGATGGAGAAAGAGCCCTTCCTGCTTTAATTCCTGCTGGCAGGTGGGAGAGGCCAGACACACAGGCTTCTCGGGCTCTAGAACGTCCTGGAGCCATCCTACCACCCCACCATCCTGCCCACTGCAGCGCTGACCCCAGAGCCCATTTCTGCTCACACGGCTTCTCACCAGAGCTTCACCCAGACAGGCCCCTGACACAGCCTACAGTGGTCCCCAGAGGATGCCTGGAGCATGGCCAGCTTCTCCAGGCCTTGAGGCTCTCACCCATCCTTCTACCTCTCTAACACCCCAGGGCAGCTGAGTGCATGGCAGAGCCCTAGCAGGTGGACCCCTCCAAGCCTCAGTGTCTGCATTAGTTTCCTAGGGCTGCCATAACAAATTCGCACAAACTTGGTGCCTCAAAACGACAAAAATGTACTGTCTCACAATTCTGGAGACCAGAAGTCAGGAATCAAGGTGTCTGCAGGGTCATGCTTCCTCAGGACGCTCTAGGGGAGGATCTGTGTCTTGCCTCTTCCAGTACCTGGTGGCTGCTGGCATTTCTGGGCTTGTGGCCACATCACTCCAATCTATGCCTCTGGCTTCGCATGGCCTTCTTCTCCCTGTGTCACCTCCTCTGTGTGACTCTTACCAGGACACTTGTCATTGGAGTTGGGGTACATTGGATAACCTAGGACGATCTCTTTGTCTCAAGACTCTTAACTTACTTCTATCTGAAAAGACCCTTCTTCCAAATAAAGTAAGATTTACAGGTTCCAGGGGTTGGGTTGTGGTCATATCTTTGGGGGCCACCATTCAGCACACTACTGTGTCTTCATCTATAAAGCATGAACAATAATGGTATTAGTCCCAAACGATTGTGGTGGGGATTCAACGAGATAATGTATGTTAGATGTGTTTAAAAAAATAGTAACTAGGGATTCCCTGGTGGCGCAGTTGTTGGGAGTCCGCCTGCCGATGCAGGGGATATGGGTTCGTGACCCGGTCTGGGAAGATCCCACATGCCGCGGAGCAGCTAGGCCGGTGAGCCATGGCCGCTGAGCCTGCGCGTCCGGAGCCTGTGCTCCGCAATGGGAGAGGCCACAACAGTGAGAGGCCCGCGTACTGCAAAAAAAAAAAAAAAAAAAAGTAGCTATATTTAATATATTTTCCCCTACACATACAAAATCTTTAGTAAAAACATGCAGATCTTTATAGAGATCTGCAGTATACAAATCTTTACAGAATCCTAGTGCAGTTTAAATGTCCGCTTGTTTAGTTTAACAAAAGCAATCCCTAAATGTTATTTGTGTACTCAGTGTGAGGATGTTACAGATGTACCCAGGGTATATGCCCTGCAGGTGCCAGGACAAGGCGTTCCCAGGGATGGGAATAATCACAGTCACTCAAGGTCATCATTGGTGGGTTGCCTCCATCGTACTGGCGATGTAAGCAGTTAGGATGCAACAGCTAAGGTTGTTTTTTTTTTTTTTTTTTAAGAAGATGTTAGGGGTAGGAGTTTATTACTTAATTTATTTATTTTTGCTGTGTTGGGTCTTTGTTTCTGTGCGAGGGCTTTCTCTAGTTGCGGCGAGCGGGGGCCACTCTTCATCGCGGTGCGCAGGCCTCTCACCATCGCGGCCTCTCTTGTTGCGGAGCACAGGCTCCAGACGCGCAGGCTCAGTAGTTGTGGCTCACGGGCCTAGTTGCTCCGCGACATGTGGGATCCTCCCAGACCAGGGCTCGAACCCATGTCCCCTTGCATTAGCAGGCAGATTCTCAACCACTGCACCACCAGGGAAGCCCAACAGCTAAGGTTTTGTAAAACACACATGGACTTTTTGGAGGATGACAAAGCAGAGTATCAAACTTCAAATGCCCTTCCCTTTGTTCTAGTTCAGCCTCCCGTTAGGGGACTGAATAGCAGGCCTGCACAGAGATATGCATTCGAGGATGTTACCTGCAGTGCTGATTATAATTGAAGGGGGAGGGGGAGAGACAGAGACAGAGAGAAATAGAGACAGAGAAGGAGGCAGAGAGGGAGGGAGGCAAGGAAACGAAAGAAAAGGACAAAAGGAAGGAAAACTGCTATCATGCCCTTGATGGAGGAATGGCTGAGTGCCTAAAATGTCCCCCAAACTCCCTGCTCCTCTGCAGGGCTTACGGCGAGGGGCCTGGGAATAGTAAGTCATCAACTATATGTGCAAAAGGCTCACATTTTTGTGGAAGGTCCACACGCGTGTGGGCACCCTCCTCTGTGCACATATACGGGCCCAGGATGCTGATGGACTTCTACATCCATGAGCGAGTGGAAAGGGTCTAAAAACACGCCCACCTGTCCCTTCAGGGAAGGGCTGGAAATGCAGAGGGGGCGACCTTGCTCTTTCTGAAATGTGTGGCTATTTCCCAGCCAGGATGGCATCAGAGCCTACCAGTGTAATCACCAAATTAAGTACATTTTCTTACCCGGATTTGCAGACAAATCTGTGTTTAGCTGCAGGATCTGGAGGCTCAGAGAATGTCGGGTTGTGACTGAAGCAGAGGGAGCCCCTGCCCTTCTGTGAACACCACTCCCATCCCGACTTCTGCAGAACAAAGCCGGGTGGCAGGGGTAGGGGGGTGGGGGCGGTCCAATGCTAGTTCTGCCTCAAGGATCCGGGGACTTGGCCAGGCCGGTCCTGGGCACCTAGTAGGTCTCAACTGGGAGAGTGAATGAGCCTGCCGACCAGTGAGCTCCTGAGACCCACCAGCAAGTTCCATCTGGCCTCGTGTCCCCAGGGCCTCACTTGCAAGTGGACCAACAGAGGGCTTCAAGGCCATGCCTGCTTGGGGACGCCTGGTGCCCGGGCCTGGTGCCCAGGGCCGCTCCCACTTGGGCCGAGGCACGGCGAGGCCAAGGTGGAGGCGGGAGTGAATCACCGCGAAGCTATGCTGCACAGGTGCAGTGAAACTGTGAGACGCTGGGAACCAACCCCCAGCTGGGCCACCAGCCTGGCAGGGCTGTGCACCGATCAGGTCCCCAGGATGCAAACACAAAACACGCTGGGACTCGCTCCCTCTGAGAGGCGGCTGAGGGCTAGCTTTCATGTTTCGGAGGCTTTGTGTTTCCACAATGGATGCGTTTCTGAGCTCCGGCCCTTGTAAAAGGATGCTGTTCATGGAGGCGGGCGATTCTCAAGCTGTGTGGTGTCTCTGCTTCCCCACGTTGTGGAGGCATGGAGTTCAAGTTCCAGTTCTTGCCTTGCAGCTGCTGTGTGACTCACCTGGGCTCTGAACTGTTCTGGGCAACCACAGTCAAAGGGGCCTGGTCACCTCCCAGGCCAGCAGGAGGGAGGCTGTTCTCTAAAGGTCATGGTTACTCCACTCTCTCCCCCCTCCCCCACCCTCTCCGAGGAGCCAGAGGGAACCGCAGGGCAGGAGACCCCACTTAAATTCAAGTCCATCAGGAAGGACTACGGAGTCTCAAAGTCAGCGGTCACGTGGGCCACACCTGGATCAGATGGGACCAGGCAGGTGGCTCAGCAGGAGCGGGTGGGAAGTCACCTTCCATGGGAGGAAACAGGTGTCAGCCCATTTCCTCCTAACTCTGGAAGGTCTGTGTTTCCTCTCCTGGGGCAGGGCCGGGGGCCTTCGGGAAAGGCGATTAAAAATCTGCTTTTTGGTTCCCTGTTTTCCTGGCACTCCAGGGACCGGAAGATGGGAAACTGAGGGATGAAACTTCCCCTGTCCCCAGGGAGTGGGGAACGCCAACCGAATGTGCCAGAGATTTCTGAGCTCCCCTCGTCCCTTGGCAGCAGGTGGTGGTTAATCCAAACGGCACATATCTGGGGTGAGGGCCGACTCTAGAAAAATGCTGTCCCCAGAGCTGGGAGGGGGACAAACGATCTGCTGTCAGCTGGCCACCCCGCTCTGCTCACTCTCTCTGCGCTGACTCACCCGCTGGTGTAAGGGGCCGGCCTTGGGTCCCCCAGACATTCCAGGCCCTCCTCATCACTCACCGTGTTCCAGAAATGTGTCTTCTCCAGGACAGCCTTGTTGATGGCCTGGGGGACTTGTGTCTCCCTCAGGATCACACCTGAGCCTCTATCCAAGTCACCGCCCCCACCACCCAGACCCGTGCCCTTTCTCTGAGGCTCAGCAGGGCCAAAGGGCTGATGCCCGCACCTCCCACTCCGATCCCACACCACCACCACCTGTCGCCACAGCTGCTCCCCTCACAGAAGCTGTGGTTTGGGCTGGCACCAAGGTCACCGCAGGGCTCTTGTGCGTCCGGGGTGGCATCCTGCCCTCCGCCAGGGATGGTGGTGGCAGAGGCGTATGCAGGGGAATTCTGTATGCTTCCCTGCGATGGACGGGAAATTTCTTCTCCTTAGGAATCCTGGGGCATATCACAGCATCTGAAGGGGAGGCCCAGGCCCAGCCATAACACCGAAGAGAACCAGGCCCGCACAGGCATCGGCAGGGCTGGTGTCAGGGGGATGAGTCAGGCTGTCGCTCCTCAGTTTACAGTCTTAGGAAGAAGCCTAGACTGGACCCATGTCATGGGAGAAGGGATTGCCCAGGGCACGGGGTGATGGGCCAGTCAGGGCAGCAGGGTGCCGTGGGAGGTGGAACTGTGAGAGGAGAGCCCAGGAGCAGCTCCAGATTTAGAGACACCCAGACCTGAGCATGAGGCCATTCTCCACCAGCACTGGCAGGTGGTCTCGGCCCCGCTGTTCAGTCACCTCGAGGCTGTCTCTCTCCCCATCTGTGGAATAAGTTTACAACCTCATGGGATGGCTGTGGGATGGAATGTGTTATGAATGGATAGGGCCTCACCCAGGGCCTGGCTTCTATAGTCCATCCCGGTGACCTTGCTCTCAGGCCTTTCTGCATAGTGAAACATCCCCTTGTAGCTCTGTGCATCCACTCAGAGCTCCCGGACACATGCTTCCCACCTGGCCACACCTACTCTCTGCCAGGCCCTGTGCCAGAGAGAAAGACTCAGCCCACAGCTGCTCCCGGGGCTGGGGTAGAGGCTCACCTGTAAGCAGATTGCCACAGGAAGTCCTAACAGATGTTTGCCCAGGGGGCCTCAGGAGTGAGTGATAGCGCCTGGGGGCACCCCCAGGGCTTATGAGGCGGAGATGCTCTGATACCGTAACAGACACAGCCCACAGGTACCAAGCATGTTCATTCTTAGTTGGTTGTTTTGTCTTGACTATACATTCCTTCATTTTCCATTCATTCATAATTTCTCAATTATCGATCATGTGCCAGGTACAGAGAAGTTCTCTAATATAGAGACAGCCCTCCATCCAGAGAAAGTGACATTACCTAAAGGACAGAGCCTTCTCTGGCACACGGTCGCTGCCCTGCCGGTCTACTGTCACTGCGAAATGACAGTCCTGAGGCTCTGGAAAGAGGAGGAAGGTTCGGGCTGGCAAACCCACCTGGAGTGCATTGAGCAGCCCTCGCCCCTTACTTAGCCTGGTGCCGTGGCCTGGGTTCCTCTGAAGGCAGAGCTGAGACTATGGAGTGTGTGGGGGTCATTTATTGGGGAACATTACCCTGGGTTCAGGAGTAAGGGATGGGGGTGCAGAAGAGGCAGAGGCAGTTAAGGGATGTGTAATCAAATTGGCCATGTTACGGGTGAGGGTAGGTCCATCCCATGGGACCTGTGGAGGACCCCATGAAATGGGTCTCACAACCGTCCACCCTGGGAAAGGAAGGCTTTCCACCTCACCCCGCCGTTGGTCACTGTGGTCCCGTGAGCTGCTAATTTGCAGCAGTTCAGGACTGCCGGGGTTACACTGGGTGGATCGGGCCGGTGGCTGCAGGAGGGGTGGAGTAGTTGCGGGGATGGAGAGGTCTAAGTAGCGCACACAATGTGGTACTATCGGGGGTTTGGGGAAAAGCAAAAGCCATCAGTCCAGCTGTCCAACATGAGTCTTGGCCTTGAACTAGCTTTCCTGGACTCTGAGCCAAGGATCCAGGGCAAGTACCTGACTTGGGAAGTGTAGGGAAGACAGGTAGGGGGTTGGGGAAGAGGATGCGTGTCGTCAACGGGACATTAACAGGGCAGCCAACAAAATGGGCCCCGGAGCTTAATCCCATGGGAAGACTTGGGGACACACATCTTGGATTTGTCCTTCTGAGGGATGAGGAGTTGGGACATCAACACACAAATTCCCACCAGTCATTGGCCGGTTGCTGCTCCTGGGGATGTTAATTCCCTGGCACTTGGCCTGCCATGAGGGCAGAGTGTCTTTCTGAGGTTTTGAACAAGCTCTCAGAGTCCCATACACAGATTCCAACTGTTCTTTCCAAGAAAGCCCTTCCCCCAGGCCTCACCCTCAGGTCATCAGAAACAGATGGCAAGGTCTCATCATGGCCAGGACAGGCCACCATGGCCCTGGCCCTGCTCTGGTTTTCTCTACAGCCTGGATCACCCTGCCAGGCCTGACATTATACATTCATTGGCTTATTGGATTATGACCTTTCTCCCCCAGTGACATGCTAAGCTCCCCGAGGTCAGGGACTTGGTCTAACTCAGGTGTTATTTCAAGTGCCTAGAACGGAGCCTGCACATGAAAGATTCAACAACGTATGTTGAATAAAGGTGGAAGGACTGCGTGTCTTGCCCTCAGTATTTAGTCTCCCAGGAGGAAAGCAGCCCGTTGCTTCCCCTGGTTTCCCCAGGGCCTTGGGCTGGGATTCCCCCGGCTGGCGCTCATCCCCAGCAGGGGATTCCTTTGGGTATCATCACAGCCATTTCTGGTTGGGTGGGCATCCCCTCTGAGTCCCCGCAGGACTGGGGGCCGTGCCCTGTCCCACCTCCTCCATTGACCCCAGTCCCGAGGCTTTCCTTACATAGTCTTTGGAGTAAAGTCACAGCAGTATTCAAAAGGTTAAAGCAGAGTGAACTGCTAATTTTAATGCTTTCTCTAAGCTTCAGTTTTAATAAGCGAAAATGATGTTCTTATTTGCAGTAAAGTGGTGTTATAAAATTCTGTCTGTCAAGCTCATTTTAAAACCATGGAAATAAATGATCTGACAAAATCAGGCTATTAGACAAGTGAGGAAGAGTGATTTCCATAAAGGTAGAGGAGCTGTTCCTTAATTTCACACTTGGTAGTCTTGTGGGTCGACTAAATTTTTAAATAAGTGATAAAATTATATTAGCACAATTGCATTTTTATAGATTTTTTGGTCATTGTACTCTTTTTCAATCCCTTTATTTTAACTCAGACTCTTCTGCTGAAAGGTTACTCTCAACTTATGTTACCTCGTAACAGTCTCTGCCCGCAGCGTGGCCCGAGGCTCACAAATCCTCAGACCATCCAAGCAGGGTCTGGTCAGAGCACATCACATGCCCGGAAATGGCCATTCCCTGCCAGACACCTGGGCTGGGGGCCTATGGTCTCTGGATCCAGAGGGAGGGGTGGTGGACCCCTGGGAATATCCCCTGGGCTGGGAGCTCACCTATCCCGGGCTTCTGAGCTCCTCATTTTTTTGCTCAAAAGGAGACTTGGTTCTCCGGAAACCCTCGGTCCTCCCACTCAGGATGCTGGCTGAGGACAGGACTGGGCAGTGTTTGCACAAGAAGCTGGGAACTTAGGCAGAGCAAGGGAACAGTGGCTCCTTTGGGGTCCTTCATGTGTACCCCCACAACCCTTCTGGCCCCCTCAAATCATCAGATAGCCGGCGCTGAACTGGTGTTTTGTCTCAGGCCCTGGGAGAACCCTCAAAGGGAATCCAGAATCCCCAGTCTCCCGTGAAGCTAAAATATCCCTGATCAGACAGACACGGGCCCAGTTGGGGGAAGTGGGGGGGACTCTTCTGATTTGATTTTTAATAATCAAAGGACAGCATCAAAGGTATGAATGTTTAGCACATCCTCTGCCCTGCTCTGTGACGATTTCACAGGTTAACTGCTCAGAGCCCAGACGTCTGCGCCCCGCAGGTCCCGCCTCAACCAGCTGCTGCGTCCCCTCATACGCAGAGCTCACAGCTTTCTGCTCTTTGCCGCTGGTGCTTTTGGCCAATTCTGAGCCCCAGCCAGCAACTCATGCTCACCCCCAGCCCGGGTTCCTCTCTTGTTCTGCCCAGGTTGAGCCCCTGCCTGGGTCACTGTCACACTCACCAGCCTTGTCCACCTCGACAGGTCACCCCTTGACCTTGGCATCCTGCCTAAGCACAGGCAGTGAGATGACCTGACATAAAGGTCTGGTGAATGGCTGCCCCCTCACCCTCCGTGGAACGGTCTGGGCTCCGGAGCCGGGACCTGGGGCTGCACAGGTAACCCCCAGCTCAGCCTCAGCATCCACCTAGCCTCTGGGTACGTCCTCCCAGCCTGTGTCGAGGGGCTCTGGCCGTGAGGTTGCCCTCCAGGCTTCTCTGTGAGCAGTTTTTAAAAACATGGATTCATTTCCAGGTAGTCTGCTTCCAGGAGTAAAAGCAGTCTCTTTCTCATTGGAAGGGAGGGAACATATGTTTATTGAGTGTCTGCTATGGGCCAGGCACAGTGCTAGGCTGTGAGGATGCAGACACCTCATCTATTTCCAAGGGAGGGGTGTGGTACTCACCTGGGAAGCTCAGCTCTTAGAACAAAGGAGCATCCTGCTCCAGAGAGAATGACCTCTTGTCGCTGGAGGCCAGGCGTCTGAAGAAGCGGGAGGCTGGGTGAGAGAGCCCTCACTAAGAGTTTTGGAGAATCATTTCTCGGTAATCTAGCAAAGTGAACCCGGCACTTTCTGTGTGCCAAGCACTGTGCTGGCTCCAATAACAGAAGAGCCCTTTCCCATTCCTCCCTCTGCAGGGAGGCGGAGAGGATGCCTGTTTTCACCCGGAGGACTTTCCAGGTTGGATGCTTGGTCCACGGGAAAGTGAAGCAACTCACAGCCTGTCTGTGCCTCAGTCTCCCCATCTGTGCAGTGGTGCTCAAGGCTGCTGGAGGGCTCTCCTGGCCCTGGCACCCTAACAGCCAGGAGATCTGGGCAGTTATCACACAGCGGCCGGAGTGTGTGCCCTCTGCCAGCCAAGGAACATTCTTCTGCCATTCGGGAGAGCATCTTCCAATCGCAGAAGTCAACACTGCATTCTCCTCAGAGTCTCCAAGAGGCAACGTGGGAGCGCAGGGGAGTGTTAGAGTCACACATGCTTCCTGGGAGAAAGAGGAGGAAGTGCCTGGTAGACAAAGCCTGCAGGGTGGCCTCGGAGGGGCAGGGCTGTCTCTCCCTAGGAAGGAAGAAAGAAGAAGTCCAAATTAGTCATGTTGTATTACTTCTTTTTATGGCAATGCTCTGAAAGTCTGCAAATGTCAGCATGTTAATTTACTGTCACTCAGTGATATTATTTCATCCTTTCAAAAATGTGTTTCTTGCATTTTCAGTAGCATACTCCAAGTGTTCTCCATCTCAAAGTTTCTATAGATAGTGTGACTACTTTCACTCTGACCGTTGCCAAAATGTAGAAATTCATCTTTGACTGTAGCCACATATATGTTAGGCACGGAGTTGGGGACTCGGGTTTCCTGCTTACAAAAAGGGGAAGAAGTCTGATTTTTCTCTCTGTTCTATCACCTCTTGTCCTCCTAAAGTGCTCTGGGGTTTCTCTCTCAAGGAACGTGCAGAGATAAATTTAATAGAGAAATTTTAAGGAATCAGTCACGGCTGAGTTTGTATATGCAGTCTGGACCCTCCCTGTCTCCGAAGCCAGCCCAGCCCCAGCCCGATGCTTCTCCTATGGTGGCAAACTTATTTCAAAAATTCTGATGAAACACTTTGTAAATTTTGTTATTCTGTGATGATAATAAATCATTATAGCCTTAAACACTTCTCTAGCTTGGAGCCTCAGTCACAAATTATCTTGTCATTCTGACCAAAACATTCTCCAAAAAAGCTTGACAAGTGCTAAAACCCAGAACATGAAACCATGTGTTGTTGTGAAAGCAAGATTCAGAAATGTCAATTAATTAGATTAAGAGGCTACTTTTAGCTTTACTCTGTGTTGCCAAATAACCCTTAAAATATGCAGAGCAGTGGAAATCTACCTCCGCGGTAGAGTACTTCTGTGCCGAGGGAAGACAATGGATTGGACTCACGGATGAAACTATTGTAGCTGTCAGTCGGCTCCAGAGAATGATCTAGGAGCAAATGTCACTTCTTTACCCACAGTGTGGCTTCATAAGCTGGGTAAATTCTGTCATTTATGAATTCAAGTAGTTCCCTCAACCCCGCCCCTTAGAATTCGTATACAGATCTAGAAGGAAAAGTCAAGCTTTTTTCCTATGTCTTTACTAGTAAGATGGATTTTTAATGTCTTTCTGTGCTTTTTTATAAATTTGCATTTGCATTTTGAAGTTCACTTTGTAAAAAAAAAATATATATCACGGAGAAATTATTTAAATTTTTTTATCCCTGTTTCTTGAAAATCTGATCTTTAAATAATCTATATCCTCCATTTTATTTATGCCATAAACTGTTCCTATATTTTAATGGTCTGTTTGCTTTAAAAGGGGTTGTTGGTTTTAATAGCTCAGTTACTATCTTTGTAAACTAAACTCCTTCTGACGAAATTCAAGCAGATCATCTCTGCCTGTGTGTGGAAGGCACATTCCAACCCCTGAAAAGGAAATTTAAGCCAAATAAATATTCTGCCCAAATTAAAATACATAAAATGAATAGTTAACTTGGACAAGAGCTGATGGACAGAGCAGTCGGGCTGCGGCCACGTGGGTGTTGGAAGAGCTGGCTGCCAGGCAGGGCCTCAGGAGAGGAAACCCAAATGAAATTAATTTCCTGTAACCCCCTTTGTCCATTCCTCTGGACTAATTGATTGCAGCATTGGCATGGACGTCTTGGGCGAGCAGAAACGGGCAGGACAGATGGCACCACTGAGGGTGACGTGAGGCCATTCCTGCCAGGATCTTAGAATTGCAACCCCTGCACCCCAGGCACAGTTCAGCGCCCCCACCCCCATCAGCTCTGGGGGCATAGGCACTGGAAACTCACCTCCAAATTCTCATGGCAGTTGTACCCACCTTGATTCTATTGTAATCTGTGTGGGTTCTGATGCTAACTTGATGACAGAGCATTTCCACAGAGGAAGACACATCTGTGCCCGCACAAAGAAATGGCAGGGGTGGGGTTGAGGCTGAGGCCGAGATGAGAGATGTCTGAAGCTTTGCAAAGTTGCATGGAGCTGTGACAGAAGCCCTCCCCTCCTGGCATTTATAACCTCGCTACCCCCTGCCCACCGCCATCCCCAGCAGCAAGCATGAGGAACCAAGAAAAGCATGAAGGCCAGGTGCTCCATCTGAGCCCTCCCTCCCTGGCTGGGGGCCGTGGTGGGGGGGGTGGGTTCACCCTGGCGGTCAGGGCAAGCTGTGCCCTGTGCCAAAGATGGGACTTCCTATGGGAGGGACATCTTGAATGGAGCTGTTTCCTGCATTCTGTCCTTTTGTGCAGGGCCAGGAGAGGGATGGAAGTGGGGATCTACAGCCAAATGCTAGGTTTCTGTGCCTCACAGTTCCTGTGGGTCCCCCTACTCACTGTACTTCCCACCCCTCTCAACCAATCTCACTGTTTCTAGCCAGAAATGAAACAATTAATGCGCTAGACAGAAGCCCTACCGTTACCTCTGGAACTAGATGGGTAATTAACACATAAATAAATAATTAAATAAGGAAATAAAAGAAAATGGATGAATGAGGCATCCAGGGCTCTAGTCTCCCCAGAATAAGATGCACAGGGTGGCAGAAACACAGAGGGGAAGGGGGATGCCCGAGTGCTAGTCTCAGCTCTGTGGCTGACGTGGAGTGTTACCTTGGCCAAGTCACTCCCCGTTGCTGGGAGCTCTCTCACCAGACCAAAGAGCCCGCCCTGAATAAATGTCTACAGGAGTGCAGGGATGAGACGCGAACGTGGGTGGTTTCATGCAGCCGGTTGGCAGGTGCTGCCATGCCCCCTCATGTCCCTTCACCTGCACCGTTATTGAACCTGCTAAAGGCTTCCTACTGCAAGCACCTGGGTCTCTAAGGCCCCAGGATCATCTTCTTCCACGCACAGGGAGCAGTGCTCAGCCAGAAATGGATGGCAGTTCCAGATCACCAACTGCCCGACCTTCAGAGGGGACCCCTTGGAGATTTTCCTGCACAGTCCTACAGAGGTTCCCAGTTGGATGGAGTCCCCATTGCTCCCAGTGGCAACATGCTTCTTAATGCATCTGCAGTTGGCTTCCTTTCTCTTTCAGTCTCCCCTATCCCCCCACTTCTGTCTGTACTTTTTGGGGTCACCTGTCAAAGGGAGGACCGCACCAAATCCTCATCTCAGGCTCCACTTCTGAAGGAGCCTCACCTACAAGACAGATAGGGAGTCGTAGGGATGGGGCCAACACGGGAGCTCATGCCCCACCGAAGACGGGCAGCCCCCTGCCGTCACCTAGGAATGTGGCATCTAGAGATGCCAGAAATGGATACGAAATCTCCCAATTTTCAAGATTTGGCAATGAGTTAAAGTTTTTTTTTTTTTAAAGTGTGGCCCAAACCAAACGATCTGCAGGTCGTATTCAATCCACAGGCTACATTTTGCCACCTGTGCCAGGTACACAATCACCGTTAGTTCAGGTGCCAGAGAGGCCAATGGATGAAGGCTCCTCTTCCTAGTAAATTCTGGTCTGCAGCCATCTCAGGGTCTAGGCAGTGTCAACAAAAAGGACAGGTCGCCTTTGTGTGGGTGGTGGGCCTCCAGCTGTACCTTAAGGAGAGATTGGCCAGGAGGTGCCTGAGGTCAGTGACATCCACCTTGGTACAATTCTGGCCCCAGGATGAAGAGCTATCCCCCATCAGGAGAGCCTGCTCCTGGGGGCCCACGGGAAGCCCATAGCTTGGTTTCTCATCAGGCTTATCCTCCTGCCCCATGGAAACTTGAGATCCTTTATTAGGGGGAGCCATCCCTTGAGGAATCTGAGGCTTATCACCACACTGGCAAAGCTGAGGCCAGACATCACTCAAGATGCACAGAGGAACACCTTCTAACCCATAAACAGAGCCATCTGCAGCCCAAACTTGAACCCTAAGTGTACAGCTTGAACCTGATGTTGGGGCAGAAAGCGTCCTGGTGCTTTGGGCCTGAAAACTGGTTGAGGTGAGACTGTGACCCGCTGCTGATCAGAATCACAGCTGTTGGTCCAGGAATGACCCAATCCTGGGTTCCCACCATCGTGATGGAGAGCTTTTCCCCTCAAGGTTGCCGAAGCCACTATGCCCAAATTTCAGCTATGTGAGCCAAATTTCCTTTCTTTGCTTAAGATCTGGAGGCAATCCCTGCTGACAGCATCTTGACAAGCATCCCTGAACCCCCAAGCCTGGAAATGAATGGGCACCCCATGAAGTACAAGTTCTGGAAGGCAGCAGGAAGTAGTGTGTGCCAACTCAGACCCACCTCCAAGGCCTGTGAGTGGTGGACCTTGGAGGGTCCACGGCCCCTGGGATTAAGGGAGTGTACGGACTTTTGAGAAAGGGGCCAGAAGCCCTAAATGGTCAAGAAGCTACAGTAGAAAATCCTAGAAAGGCCTCCAGGTGGAATAGAATAAAAAACATCTATCACTGCAATGGTCGTAGCAATATTTCATTTCTGAGGATTCAGAGGTGCTTCTCAGGATGCAAGAGGCTCGCTCTGCCATGGGTCCCGCCATCTCAAGGCACAGCCAGAAGGCAGCTGAGCAACTAGCTTTCCTGTGGTTTCTTACAAGGAGAGGCCCTCCCCTCCCTGCAAACTCAGATCTTATCCATCCCTCAAGGTCCAGCCAGGCCCAACTAGTTCAAAGATCGGCTCCCAGCCAGTGCACTTTGAGTTTCCGGGGCCAGAGCCTTGTAATCTCACTCTTTGTTTTCTGCCCAATCGCATTCTTAATTGGGCGTTGTCATTTACTTGTCACAATTGTTTTGTCTCCTTTCTCCAGCTTGACTCCAAACTCATTAAAGGCCAGGACAGCTCAGGGTGGGCCTTAGGCGTTATTTCTTCCTTCTGGGTGCAGGCACAGGGTGGGCGTGGCTGCGCTCTGGTCTCATGGTCCAGCCCCCTGAGACGGGACTTGGACAGGGTCCCAGGAGACCTCGCCAGGGCCCCCGCCCCATGTCTTGGGCACACAGAAGCTCCTCAGAACTTCTCTCAAGACGAACCATGGGTCCCCATGTTTAGGAAAGGCAACCCCTACCACCAAATGGGCCACAGTGTCAAAGTCCCCCTGTAGTTATGCTTCTCTGGGTGTCTGGCCCCAACCTTGCATCTGCTCTCAGAGCCTTCACCGGGCCCATGCCTATGAGCCCAAGGCGCGCCCATGCCCATGCGCCCAAGGCGCGCCATCTTCTTCTCAGCACTTCCTTCCCCTGCCCCATTCCATCCTGCCCCCTTGGCTCTTGATGGCAGAAAGAGAGGGGCTGACTCTCCACCAGGTGGACAGCTCACCTCTCTGGCCTTCAGTTCAATTTAGGAGAATGGGCCCATCTCTTTTCCAACCTTGAGAGATTCTCACCACCCCCTTCCCCCACCTCTCTACCCCCGAAACAGTGTCATGCAGGGGTGTGGGTGGAGGGGATTAGGCCAGCAGAGGAAGTAGCCAGGATGCTGAACACACTCTCCTTTGTGATTTTTCCAGGTTCTATGCTACCTTGTTGATAATGTGAATATTGACAGTATTTGAGAAAGCTGTAATGTGAAGTTGGGGAAAACAGTGTGAAGTTCAGTGGTCAGACCTTGAGGACCACAGAGAAGGCAGGAAAAGGGGTTCCTTTTATATGCTCCCTTGCCCCCACCCTGCCCTGCCCCTCAGGTCCCGGATCCACCCCCAGCTCACTACCCCCAGGGGAATCTGCGGTGTCAGGGAGCCCATGAGCCTCCACGAGACCCGAGACTCAGTCTCTGAGTGCAACACCAGGGCCAAGTGTCAAACTCCTTCCAGAACCATGGCCCTTTTGGAGGTAGGGGATTTAGTGTAGGCTCAGCAGATGAATGGGTTTGCACTCAGCCTGTGCTTCTAATACCTCTGCAAACAGACGCCTGACTGACCTTCCTGAGAGCAACTGTGGCCCAGGGCGGGCCACGGCGCCCCCCTGGGTCTCATCTACAGATGAGCCCTGTAGGAATCCCAGCCTGGCTGGGGAGAGGCAAGAAGAAAATGGGCACGTGACCGTCCTGTGAGAGCTGAGCTTCTGCGCACACAGATGGGACGACACCTCGGGCTGGGAGAAGGCCTTTGCTTTTGTGGGTGTCCCAACACGAGGATGCCCGCTTACCATCTCAGCTGGGGGCCTCGGGCCACTTCCCTTGCTTGAGAAGTCGGTTCTGCGTCTCCCCTTACCATTGCCCATCCCAGCAATTCCATCAACGCGCTGTTTAACCACGGGGGAGGGGGGAGACTCCCCAGGACCCCAATTCAACAGGCACAGTCCCTTGTGCCTGGAGCTGGAGTCCACTGGGCTGAGGATGGGTCGAGCCGCAAAGAGACTGCGCGCGTGAACTTAGCACGACCACGCAAGCTGGCCACGCCGCCTGGAAGGTCCCCACGCTGCAGGAACCTTTCTGGTCCCCCAGCCAGAGCTGCTTCTTTCTGAGGCCTGTCACTGCAGCCCTTCAAACCCATTTGACTGGGTTGGAGCACATCACACTGTCACCAACTCAGTTTTCATTAAGCGGCTGCTTCTCTGTTAGCCTAGCCAAGCAGAAGAACTCAAACACATGCACAAATTAAATCGACATCCAAACTCCACCAATATACAAAGCAATTTAAATGATATTCATTAGAGCGATGACAAGCCCTGATGAGGCTTTCAGGAGCCGGGTCCTTCAGATTTTGCCGACTCGGTTTCATGGTCACTGAGGCGGAACTCCGGCGACTATACCTCCATTTTTTTTTTTTTTTTTAAGCTAAGAAAACGACTCCTTCCTGACACACCTACCTCATTCTCTCTCCTTCCCTCCTTGCTCTATCTTGGCCCAAGTTTCCCCAGCCCTAGTTTCCGGACACAGGTATGGCCGTGAACCGGAGAGTCACGTAAAGGCAAAAGCAGCCACCCTGACTCCTTTTTTCCATAAATGCTCCAATTAAAACAGATTTCAGTTTCTCGTAATTTCATTTCACTTGGCCTGGGAGATCTCTAACTCACAATTATGACAGTCGTAAATGTGTCCTGGAATCCTGCTGTGGGAAAAAAAAAAATAATGGAAGTGAAATGTTGAAATGCAACAATTTTTCAAACTTAACCCTCCAAATTTAAAAAGTCATTCCCCAAGTCCTATTTATATATTGGAATTTTTAAAGAGAGAGCAGGATGGGGCCCTACCCCCACCCCTTGCTGCTGCCTGGAGCTACAATGGAGGAGGTGGAGGCCTGGTGTGGTCTGCAGGCCTGGGTGGGCATGGGACACTCAGGCCTCACGTGTGGGAGCTAAGAGCCATGCCAGCCTCAGAGCCACATCTGAGTCTCCCAATCCCAGGGAAGGCTTCAAGTCCACCTGGGCAAAGAGAGCAGCAACGGACTGCCTGATTCACCGCCAGCTAAGGGCAAAGCAAGGTCATGGCCACATCCATCAGCACTCTGAGCTTTGGAGTTTGCAGCCCAGATAATATTCACAGCAGGGGGAATGATCAGCAACTTCATACACTGATGCCTGCACTTCTGTTTATAATTTTATGCTCAAGGTTAATTATGTGCGTCCTTGCCTTTGATCAGAGATATTAGCGCGTGAGGATGTTGCCTGAGCCCATATTGGGAAAATAAGGATTCTAAGAAATACCCATGGACTGAAAACACACTTTCATCATTAAGGAATGAGCTCTTAATTAGGAAAAAGCTCTTAAAAAATGGTATAGATAGCACCGTCCAACAGAACGTCCTGTGATGATGGGAATGTTCCACGTCTGTGCTGTCCAAAAGAGTAACCACTAGCCACATGTGGCTACTGAGCATTTGAAGTATGGCTGGTATGACTGAGGAATGAAACTTTTCATTTTATTTCATTTAAATGTGAATAATCACATGTGGCTGATGGCTACTATATTTGACCGCTCGGGTTAGACAGTAAATAACAGTGTATTCTAATTCCTGAGTAGCTAATTATGGATGTTAATCTCTGGAAAGAGGTCACCTTGCTGATCATCATTATCATCAGGAATGATTTATTAAGAATATATTAGTACATGACATTATACAAAGGTGGTAGCAAAGCTGTTCCTCTGATCTTTTATCATTAGAATTTAATTTTGAAAACACCTGGCTCTTTGGACCCGGGGTAGTGCACACTGACCCCTGAATGCTGAGCCTCAAGAAGCCCCTAACTTTTAAGTCACTCCTGATGTCCAAAGCCATGGCCGAAGTCACCATCAGGCTGTCCGGGACTGTCAGGCCACTGAACAACGATTTAGCAAATCCATTGTTTTGGCTGAGCAGGGAACACGGTCCCAAATCGACAGTGCTTTGGGATGCCTTTGGAGCCATCAAAAGCCCACCCATTACCGGGTTTGTTTGCCTTTTACAATCTTCCTGGGGGTAGCCTGCTGTCAAATCCGTGGAGATGAAAACACAGTGCCTGTGCATCCAACAGCATCTCCCTCTGGCTTGGGGAAACTCGATGGCTGTGTGGAGAGCGTGCACTTCCCTGGAAGCGAAACCCTGTTTGCGCCCTGCTTTCTGCACGGACACCAGGAGTCCAGGCCTCAGCAGTGACAAGGCTGCCACACTGCACACACGGGAAGGTGGGGTTTGTCAGGATGAGCTTTTCCTCCCAGAAGCTTTATGCTAAGAGACAGAACTGAGGCTTCCCCCAAAGGAGTGAGATGGTTTCTGAAGCTAACTAGAGCATATTTTGCAAAGGCCAGCATACCCTGGAATCGTGTGGGAACACAAGCACGAGTACCTTGTCTGCATCTCTGAGGGCAGCCGCGGGCTGAAAGGCATCGACTGGCACCAGGCCCCCAGGGAAATGCACTTTTAGGTTTCCTTTTGCCAAAGATTACACGTGCTGACTAATAAATCCCTAGGGAGAAAAAAGGTTAGTGTTTCTCTTACCAAAAGAATAACTATCTGGCAGAGCAAAAATGGTAATTTCTCCATTAGCTAAAGGGATAATAGTTATTATTTTAAAGTATTTATTATTACGGAGTGGTGTTGGGGTTTGTGTGTTTTCATGCTTATGATTGCTTGCTATAATACCAAGTGGATTATTTTTGTGCTAAATAGTCAACAGAATAAAATGCGATTGCAATTTTCTAATTTCAAAAGAGCTGCACAGACGAATTTGAAAAAATAAAATCATTTGATTTTTTTTTTTCTTTTTTTCTATTAGATGACTTAGAAATCTCGGGAGACAATAGTTTCAACACAGGATTTGTTCAATGGAGCCTCGTTTCCGATCAGCTCATGTCCTTCAACTACCTTCAGGCTTCTAACTTCAGGGTTCTGCTCTCAAGATGGAGTTTAGCTCTTCCCAGAGCTTGGCAGGTACTAGGGCCTTTTTCCTCTTTTAGTAGTCAGTCACCAGGTCTGTGAAACAATAGGTGGGCCAGGGGTTGGGGGCAGTGAAGTCCACCGAGCTGGAGTGGTCTGATTTTGAGAGAAGGAATCCTTCCAGATCTGCAGAGACCACAGCCCTGAGCTCTGCTGGGGAGGCCTTCCTGGGCTAACCACTCCACCTAAGCTCTCCTTAGCACCCGGCAGAGAAGCAGCTCTTTGGTGGTTATCAATATTTTTTTTCCTTTTTGCAGAATGAAAATAGAACGAAGATGCCAGGGAGATCTGGGTCTTCATCATAACCCACCCTCTTTAACTATGTAAGATTTTGGTTAATTATAGAATTCTTGCTGCCTCAAACTTAAAGATACATCACTGATATTTTTTGCTAAATGTTGACGGCAGCGAATAGCTAAGATGTGGCATATTGATTTCTTGTTGTGAAGTGAGCTGTTCAAGCTCCATTTAAGATTTTCATCTTGCATGTAGCCCTGAGCACATCATAGCGCCATAAATTAGTTAAATTGCACATTTATCACAAATGTTATTTTAAGATACTGCGTAAATGTGATGGCTGGAAGATATACCGTAGGACTGCAACAAGCCTGGGCTTGGGTGGGGTGAGGTCGGGGTCACCTACACACCTGTGATTGAAACCTCCCTCACTTGGCACCATCCCTCCTCCTCCCTGGACTCGTTGAAAGACCTGACTTGGATGACCCATTCCTTCCTGCACTCACTTTCTCTATGAATGTCAACCGTAGGCAAACTAGTGCACAGCCGCATCGGCCTTGGAATACAACTTTAGATCTTCCCAACTGATCTCAGGAAAATCAGGGACATTCTGGGCTATGAATGGAAGGCTCTTTGGGACCGTGGCCCAATCTCCAGCCAGGAGAAGGTTTGATGACCTTGGGAGTAAGTGGCCCTGCATTTCCAAGTGGGGTGAGGCCCTAGCCAGCCCCGCCTCCTGCCATGATGTATGGTTGGGAGATCGCCATCATGCCAGGTGAGGTTTGCAGTCATGACTCAGGTCCTCCACTGCCCAGCGACTATGTTTCCTCTAAAGGTAAAATTAATTTCTGGGCCCCATTAATATGAGCGGTCCTTTCTTGGCTATGAGCCCCCGGGGACCAAATGAGTCATAGAATCTGCTACCTGCCTTGGCGATAAATCCTCACTTCTATACCCAAACTGAAGTCCTAAAGCTAACCCTGGGGGTGGGGTGAGGAGGAGATGGGCAGGGCATCAGTTTCTTCTCCCAAACTGTAAAGGGGGGCGGGGTTTCCAGCATCACTCGCACAAATCCCATCTCCCTTCAAGCCACATGGGCCCTGGTGGTGATGGAAGTGTTGTCAGTTTAATCTGTTAGATGCAGGACTTTGGATTCTAATAAACCAATGCTATATTTAACCTGTGAAAAATTCAAGAGTGGAAATCTGGGCTCCAGGATGTGAAGATGCGGAAGGCACGGCAGGGAGGGTGTCTCTGTCCCCTGAGCCGGTTCCAAGGGGAGCCGGCCCCCCAGGGAAACGTATGGTGTCCCAGGCCTCCTTCCAGGTAAGGCGGACAGGGAGAAGAACCGCTCTCTGAGGGACTTCTGTGGCCACCCTGGAAGCGATGGGGAAGGGGACAAGGCCCGTGACCCAGAAGGGAAAGACCCGTCTGCGCCGCCCGAGGGCATAGCCCAACAGTGTGCCTGCATTACAAGGCGAGAGCGGAGCCAGCACACACCTCCCTACTTGCCAAAAACCCGTTTTAAACTCTAGTGAGGTTCTCTCTAAAAACCCGGAGAGAGATGGATTGCCGAGAGAAAGTAGAGCAGACAGAAATTTTGGCCTCATCTTGACACAAAGGGGTGGGAATGAACAGAAAAAATTGTAGGCGTTTTGCTGAACATCTCTGAAAGGGCTTAATTTAAATTTTTAATAAAAGCGTATATTTTTTTAACGTGGAGGTGTTTTATATATCACATGGATGTAATACATCTCTCATTTGTATAATTCTAGGTTAGGAGCTACGATTCCACATAACTGCAAGAGTCGTCTGAATATAGTAATAAAGGTATTTTACAATTTTACATGATAGGTTCCCAGCGTTTTGTTGGCATAATTTGCCAGGGTTAATAAAAGCTTGTGATTATCATATAAATGCTCTCCCCACCCCTCCCGTGGATGGGTTCAAGCTCCCCGCCCCCCTACACCTCGTTATCTGGGCTTGCTTTAGCACAAGAGAGACAGTGTGGACCCCAGGGTCCACCTGCCCAGCTGGGCTCTGTTTTTTCTGCTCCTTGAAAATCCCGAATCAACAGGAAGGAGCCGCCCTGCACTGAGTCTTCCAAAAACCTTTCTTCCCATCTCCCTCGAGCAGGGCTCTGGGCCCTGACTTCGACTTCTCTCATGCAGATGGGAGACCAACCTCCGGCCCCCACGCGGGTCACCAGGTGTGACCGAAGCTCCACTACCGATCTTTGATAGCGTCGCCTTCCCAGAGAGAATCTAACCTCACGGGAACGTCTTCCTTTCTTTTCCATTTTTATTCTTGGGGAAAATTCTGTCCACGCTGCCTCTCTAAGTGAATGTCTGCTGCTCTCCAAACCCAAAGTTCACTAAAACTCCCCTGATTTACGGGCGGCTTCCGACTGCCAGCACCTGGCAGACACAGCAACCAACTCAGTCATAAACAGATCGCATACAATTTAATTTTAATGTGCTCGTTAGTCGTAGCACATTTCAGACATAATTGTGAACGCAACACAAAATTATAGCAAAAAGACAATTTTAATGCTGCCGTAGAAAAGAGGGTTATATGAAGAGTCACATAATGGTGGTTCATTGTCAACAACAAAACAGGGCACAGAGTGTCTGTGCTGTTTACATGCCAATATTTTATACATAGGTTCTCATATGGTGTCAGCTGTCAGTTACTTCTGCAAATTAACTGCCAAAAATGGAGAAGAACAGAATCACTTGGAGAGCCGGTAACCACGGGTTACCTTTCATAAGCCTAAAGATAAAGCTGCAGTGTGGGATCTTGGGAGAATAATTAGGAAGAACAAAACAGAAAGTTACCAATTGAAATAAAAAAGGCATCCTACAATATGGAATAGCAACCAAGAGGGCTTATAAATAAGTAAAAGAGGTTGTATCACAGAATGCCTCGTGACTTTTAAGCAAAGTATTACAGTACAAACATTTTAAAGGCTTTATCAATGTTTAGGAAATACAGTACAAGTTCTCTCTCTTTTTTTGTTCTTTTTTTTTTCCTTTTGAAATAGACTTACCCCTTTGAGCACTGAGTTTATTTTGAGCGTTTTTTTTTTTTTTTTGATTTCTAATAAATACCTTTAAAAATCATGTGCAAAATAGTTATGATGCCTGCCATGGATGGATTTCCTGGCCTCGTTTATTCAGACTGCTCAAAACAAATGATAATATGATGCTAATAAATATGTATAATTTAAACGTGAACCTCTATCAATATAGATGTACTGTATAGCAAAACAAACAATCATACTTTGCTTTCAGATAATGTTTCTGTATACTTTATAAATGTTATCTGTGGTATCTTCTGTATAATTTACAATGTTTGCATGTAAAAAAACAAAACCCATAGACCTTAAAAAAAAAAGAAAAAGAAATATACACTATACATAGGCATGGCTTATGCCCAGAGCATAGCAGGTACATAAAACACTGTTGCTATAAATGCAGGAAAAAAGGTCATTTACCCACAATCACATTTTTCATAAGAGAGTCTGAAATCTATACAATATATACATCTATGTTTCAATGTGAAAATAATATTCTTTTAAATTTCAAGGCGTGTTATACCCCTGCAGACCTGCATAAATGGAGGTTCATATTATTAATTATAACTAAGCTGGTAAGGAATTTAAAAAACAGAGCTTCAACATTATCATTATTTTATTTTATTTTTTAACCAAATTAATGCAAAAGTGCTTCAAAGTACTCAGAGGGCTAAAGATGAAAGGGTGAAAAATGCCAGCACACTCGGCCGCGTGGAAAAGTGTGGCCGGTTTCGTCATAAATGCTTAATTAAACTGTCTGTTAATGCATGCAGCTTGAAGCATCGGGGGATGCTCACAACTAAATCCCATTTACACAAAGTTCCAAACACTTACCACTGCGTTTTAACCTTCATATTTTACCAGTGACAACAGCTGAGTATGCACCTCTATTAAACACTGTACAGTTATACAAAACAGTCCAGCCCAGAGTGATTCTCTGCAGTTAAAATAAGAACATGTGCCTAGAACAAGACAGAGGGGCCTTAAGGTGCCTGCAACAGTTTCCCTCAAAGCAAATCACAGTCGTTTTCATCGAAAGCAAACGCTACTGCTTCTCTAACTCGGAAACGTACAGAAGGTGGTCCTCTGGGGATTTCCCGTGTGTTTTGCTGAGGTGAAGTTTAACCGCATGCTTGCTCGCAAAGGTCCGATTGCAAAGTTTGCACTGGTAGGAGGTCCCCAGGTCCTCCTCGGGGGAGGACGTCACCAGTTTTTCTGACGGTGACTTGGTTTGTGCTATCTGATTGTTAATCTGTTCGGTGGACAGTTTGGACAAATCCCGCAGCCGGAAGCCCAGGTGTGACTCGAGATGGCTGATGTACGTGGAGGGAGTCCTGATTTGTGACGCGCAGTCATTACAAAAGAACACGGGGTGACCCGTGTCCAAGTTTTTGAGGAACTTTGTTCCACCTGTCCTTCGCAGCTGGTACTTCACGTTGGCCAGCCAGTGGCTGATGGTCGTCATGGAGAGCCCGGTGAACCTTGAGATGTGCATGCGCTCCTGGGGGCTCAGGTCCGACATGATGTACTTGCCCTCTGAGGTCTGCCGGAGGCTGGCGGCAAACTGGGCCTGGAGGATCAGCAGGTGCTGGGGGTTCCAGTTTGATTGGCGGCCCTTCCTCTTTTGCGCAGGCGTCACCTCCTCGGCCTCCTCCAGGGTGGCGCCGTCAATGTCAGACTTCTCGGAGACGCTGGAAGGGGTGGAGGACTTGGACGTGTGGCTCTCTGTCAAGTTCTTCAGCATATCGGATATATCAGACAAGGCGTTCTCGCGGAGCGGCGAGTTGGACATGAACGATACGACGGCAGAGGTCTTTGCCGTTGTCACCGTGGATGAGGAGGTTGCTGGGGATGTGGACGTGGGCGACAAAAGCACTGAACCCAAAGAGCAGCCTTTGTCACTCTTCCCTTTTGTCAAGTCTATGGGTTGGTCGTTGTTGACGTGGTAGAAATAGCGGTCGAGGTGGTCCACCTTCTTGGACTGCAGGGGTGGTGGGGTGGCCACCGCTGCCTTCTCGGCCAGGCTGTTGCTCATCTTGAAAAGCATGCTCATGGGGTCGAGGGCAGGGAGGGAGGGCTTGGCAGCCTTGCCCAGGTGGATGTTCATGACCGACTGGAGGGCGCTCAGGGGGTTAACGAAGGGCTGCTCCGGCGGGTGGTCGGTGATGATGGCCGTGCTGCTGCTCAGGCCACTGCTCATGGGCTTCACCAGGTCCTTGCCGTTCTCCACTGGCTCTGCTGGGGGGCTCCCTTCCTTGCAGCCGTCCCGCTGGGGGCTGGGGCTGTCCTCCTGGCTTTTGAAGCCCCCATCGCTGGACGCCTCCATCCTGACGGGCTCGCTGATGTCGCTGCTGCACGGGGACGGGGTGGCCCGCTTGGGCGGAGAAAGCTTGCCCTCGGGCTCCTTCATTTTCTCCTCAACTTTGGCAACTTTCTCGGTGACTTTTTTCACCAGCTCCTCCATGGCGTGAAAGTTTGTTTTGGGCATGGGGGAGGTCTGGCTGCTGGGCGGAGAGATCAGGGTCTGGTTCTTCGTGGGGGACACGACGTCACTGTTGCCAAACATGGGCTTCAGGGGCGCGCTCTTCCCCGCGGAGCCCAGAGACAGCTTCATCATGTTGGGGAGCTGGTAGGCGGCGTGGATGCTGGGGTAGCCCCCCCAGCTGGGGGTGCCGTTCTGGGCCTTATTGATGGCGGACGTCACTGTGTTTTCTAGGGACTTGAGGATATCAAGCCCCCCCTTGGGACTCTCTTCTAAGTCGTTCTCAGTCAAATAGTGGTACTTGGAAGAGATGTCGTACTTCTCCTCCTCCTCACAGGCCTTCTCCTTTTCCTTAGGCTTCTCGTCGGTGACCGCTTTCTCCTTGTCGGCCTCCTTCTTGACCTCCACGTTCAGTTTCGGGGAGACGCTGGCGGGCGTGTTGGAGGGGGACGTGAAGGTGGTGGCGGCCAGGGGCACGGATTGCACCTTCTCATCCAGCAGGGTGGTGATGCTGGGCGTGACAGGCGTCTCCATGATGGGCTTCCCCTTCTTCATGGCCGAGTTGGTGACCTTGATGAAGTGGCCAGTCACCATCATGTGGGCCGTGAGCTCCTGCAGCGTGTCGTGCGAGCTGCCACACTCCATGCACTTGAGGATCTGGGACTTGCGGGCCTCGAAGTGCCAGGCGTAGCTGGCCCCGTTCTGGTGGCCGTAGCGGTTATTTGGCGTGATGTATGGGTTGGAGTTCTTCTGAAGCACGTCGTTCGTGTCCGCCATGGCAGCTTTGGGGGTGCCGCCGGTGGAGTCCGGGGAGCTGGGGAGCTCCAGCTCCAGCGAGGCCTTCTTGCGAGTGGCAGGGATGATTTTGGCTGCGACGGGAGTGACAGGTTCCTTCAGAGGCACTTTTTGGTAGTGTTTCGTTTTGATCATATGGACACTCAAGTCCTGGAGGGACTCGAACGAGTGGCCGCAGTACATGCACTTCAACACCTTCTGGGCGTCCTCCTTCCCTTCCATTTCCAGCAGCGAGCGTTTGCGGGGCTTGGACCAGCGCTTGGGGTTGTTGTTGTCAGTCTCGTGGTTGTCGTCGCGGTAGTGCCCCGTCTCGTTCATGTGCACCGTCAACTCCACCAGGGTGTCATAGGCGGCGCTGCAGTCTTTGCAGCGGAACTTGCTGGCCCCCGTGAAGATGGAGCCGTAGAGCTTGCTGCTCTGCCGGTACAGCTGCACGGTGCTGAACAGGCTGGGCTCGGGCAGCATGCGGCTCTGGGACACCTGCTGCAGGGTCTTGGCCATGGCGCTCTGGTGCCAGTCGAAGCTCCCGCTGCCGCAGCTGCTGCTGCTACTGCTGCTGCTGCTGCTGCTCCCGTTGTTCTTCTCCGAGGACGGTTGATGCAGGTTGAGGGTGAGGCTGGACCAGTACGAGTTGGAGAGGAAGTTGTTGTACACGGCCTTCATCTGCTCCAGGCTGTCCGACACGGTCGTGTCTTCCGGTGGGACCGCCACCTCCTTGGTCTCCTCTTCGTTCTTGATGGAGCCACTTTCAAAGTCGGCCATCCGGTCACTAGTCTCACTGATGTGGGACTCACTGTCCATCTCGTGGCTGGAAAACTCCGCTGCTGGGGAGTTCTGGTAGCTGGGGCAGGTCTTGCTGAGCTCCTTTTCTGGGCACACGTACTTAGCCGAGGGCTCCCCATCTGCCAGGCTCTCCTCTGGGTCTATATCTTCGTCTACCAGGGCGGCAGCCTTTAACTCATCTGAAACATAGGCTGCCGTGACAACAGGTGGGACAAATAGGACAGAAAGAAGGGACACAGGGAGAAGGAGAGAAAGAAAGAAAGAAAGAAAGAAAGAAAAGCATTAGTAAGTGTTGATCTTACCTAGAACATTTTCTCGGCTCTCGGGAAAACGCAGCAAAGCAGACAGGCACATTTATTTGTAAAATTAAATAGTTAAAATGTGGTGTTTCTTCGGAGCAAAAAAAAAAAAATCTGCTCTTCAAACATAATTTGCCACCTTATTCTTCTCAAGGGGCAACAGCTTGAAATTAAAACTAAATTTGAAATTAATGAAGCACATTCTGGAGGTGGCATTCATTTCTAAAGTAATAAATTACTTGTATCAACCTCAGAGACAACAGTTCCTGTCTGTCAATTAATATGTCTTATGCTTCTCCTGCCCCTAATGCATTTCTTAACAGACAGATTCACAATTTAAATTAAGCAAGCATTTTTTACTCATTACATTTTTGAGGCTCAATCTTTAATAAATATAAAGCACAAAAACATCAATACAATTTTTACAAAGTAAAAAGAAAGTACATCAATTGCAATAAATTAAAAACAAGGTTTTCTGGCTTTTTTTTTTCTTTCTTCCTTCTGAAAAAGTAGGTCTTATTGATGAAGCTTAAAGTAAGTTTCCTTATAGAAGCTTGGACAGGTGTTGGTTTGTTCTAGATGGGAAGGAAGACTCTGACCCGCCACCACCCAGCCCTGGCCGTGTCCCCCATGTGTACACTCAGCCGTTCTCAGCTACTGGCACACACACTATCCATGCAGAATTATGTCAGAACAAGTTCAGGCAAATTGGTATGCGGTGCTCATTCCTGCTGTATAAATATATACAAGACCTTCCAGTGGACCTTACAAATGTCAAAGTGTTTGCTCTTTAGACTACTTTGTCAATATTTACTCAGCATAAGCTTCATGGGCATCCAACAGGGATCCTGTCTTTCTGGAAGCAATGTAACTGGGGATGTAAATCCAGCCTGTACTTCCGAGCAGGTGGAGGTGCTCTGAGCAGGGCTGAGCAGCCGTGGGTTCTGGAAGACGCACTCCAGAGATGCAAAGCCAGGAGAACACTTGCATTCATGGAACTGAGTGATTTTTTTTTTCATTCTTTTGTATTCGATGACTTTGGTTTTTCCTTACTGGAGCTTGCCTGACACTGTAAACCAAGTTGGGTTGATCTCGTGAACAATTAGGCGTGGCCAGCCCTGTGGTGAGTGTTAAACCAGAAGAGGGGTGAAAAGTAATTTCTTGTCAGCTCCTCAATACCTGTTTGCTTCTAAAGGCCAGGGACTGAGTGTGTGAGGCAGCTGGAATGGCACAGTGCTAACTGCGTGGCTGATTAAAAGCTCCTAGGAAAGAAAATGAAACTTTGTGGAATTCACTCCCATAACTTTAAAGATCTGGGCCCCAAATCAATTTCACACCAGAAAAAAAAAAAAAAAAAAAAAAAAAACAGTGAAATGACTCAAAGAAGATTCCCAGGAAGACACACAGATATTTCCCCTGGCTCTTCCATCCAGGTCATGTGTGATTTTCTTCTTTCCTAAGACCCTTTTGAGCACCAAGATTTCTAAGCTGAGAAACTACTGACATCCCAACACTGAGGTGATTCGAATTTGGATGGGAAGAGTGTCCCAGGTACACACATTCGGATCAGCTGTAGAGGCAGGGATGCTTCTGCTTATATGCAAACAGGGAAGCAAGAGTCTTGGGCTGGAGCTGTGGAATGTCCTTCACAAATGACCAGAAGAAAGTACTCTGCTCTGGTCAGCTGTGGTGAACCTTCAGTTTAAGGCCATGCGCTTGGAGCTGACATGGCAAACGAGCTCTTTTCCTAGGGCCAGGGCCACAGTGGAGAGCGGACGATGGTGCTGGTCACGAGGGGGAAGATGAATGCTCTTGTTGGGAAAGGAAGAGGAAAACAAAAAGGAAAGAAGGTATCTCCCCCTCCGCACACCATCCTCGGCTTCAGCACACTCAAACCCCACAACAGGGCTGGCAGGTCTGCAGGGAGGGGAGCTGGGGGCAAAGTGACCAAGAGTCGCAGTTTGCCTGGAACGCTCCTGGTTTCAGCACCGAAAGTTCCACATCCCGGGGATCCTCTCAGTCCTGGGCAAACCCGGTCAGCTGACCACCCTGGCCAGGGGACACCCAGCAGGACCAGGTCAGAGCATCCAGGCAGATCTGCATAACGCTCGCAGAGGAGCTAGAGCAGGGCGATGTGGGTTTGACTGTCTGCAGAAATGCACCGGGTGCGAGTCGGTGTAACGTTTGCATCCAAGGGGCCTCATTTGGAACACTGAGTCTGGAAGGGGAAAACCACAATGGCCTGTGTCCCTGCCCGGCCCCGTGTGAACAGGGTAGATCCCAGAGCCCCTTCTCTCCCGGAGATGGCCCTGGGAGCCAGAGTCCGCAGCGTGAACCACACCCATCACGGCTCCCATGGAATTCAGTCTAGGAGAGGCAGGAATCCAGACATGGCCCCACGTGGCCTGTGTCCCTGCCCGGCCCCGTGTGAACAGGGTAGATCCCAGAGCCCCTTCTCTCCCGGAGATGGCCCTGGGAGCCACAGTCCGCAGCGTGAACCGCACCCATCACGGCTCCCATGGAATTCAGTCTAGGAGAGGCAGGAATCCAGACATGGCCCCACCTGGCCACTACAGGAGAGACACACCAGGCAGGCAAAAGAAGCCAGAGCCAACGGTGGACATGAAAGAGCCCAACGTAGCACGAAGGCCACCAGCTAAGGGAATACTGGTGGCTCTGCCCGTCCACCTCCCACCCAGGGGCAGCGTGGCCCCCGTGGAAGCCCCGGCACAGTGCGGGGAGCACAGCAGGCTGTCTGGAGCGCCCCCCCATAGCACACACATGCACCATCATCGGCCTGGCTGGCTCCCACCCTGAGCTGGCCCCCAGTGAGCTCCAGTATGCCTTGTAAATCGCACAGCAGTATCAGAATGTCATCAGTCTGATTGAGGAGGAAATTAATATTGAAAGAAAAGTAAGGCCAACCCCCCTGGTGGGAACCAAATCCTACTCTGAGGAAAATTTAAAAGCTTCGGGGCCAAGAGGCCCTGGATCCTGGGAGACGTGGCATCACCCCACACACCACCCTTGTCATGGTTTCTGAGGCTCCTTACAAGCCCCCTTGCACACTGCCCTGACAGGGACCTCACCACCTCCTAAACCAGCCATTTTTTTTTCACAACCAACAGGGAGAAGTACTTGGAGGGCAAAGCACGAATCCTTCTGCTATGTTTTGCCATAACTGCACTCCTCTGAGAATATCACAGCCACCCTTGATGACTGAACTTCAAAAAGTGGTGAGAAAGCTGAAACGGGCCCAGAGAGATGGCAGAGGGGATGAAGGGATGTGAAGGCTCATTCATTCCACTAATTCTGATCGCGCCCCACGCCTGCCAGGACACCCTTTTCCTTCTCTCGGCCTCCATTTCCCCATGTGTAAGTGACAGGGCCCTGCGGCCCGATCTGTAAGGCCCTCCTCCTCTACGTCTCTGTTTCGTGGCTTTTCTGCGGGAGGGGTAAAGAAGTGAGGCAAAGCCCACTTGCTCTGGCTCATCCCCTCCACGCGCTGCCCCTCACAAGCACGCAGCGGTTAAGTCACTCCTTTGTCCCTTCTGCTCTGCACGAACCAGCAAAGTCCCCCGCCGGAGAGAAGGAAGAACGTCCTCACTGGGACAGTTGATGCCCCGGATCAGGCCAGGAGGGGAGGGGGACTGGGTGTCTCCATCACAGACTGGGTGGACAGTGAGAGGTCAACAGGGGGCTGGGGGGGCACTGGGTGAGAAGCCAGCCCCACCGAGGTGGGCATCAGGGGTCCCTCCTGTCAGGGAGCCGATGGCAGGCCCTGTCCCCGGCTTGGACCTGACAGGTAATCGCACCCAGGTAATCAGGCCTTGGGAGGCTTCGCTACTGTGGACGGTGATTTTGATCCCTGCTGCTATTTAACTTTCTGCTTAACTTTCTCCTTCCGTTCCTGTCTGGATTCTCCAAGGCCAAGGGCCCACTGTACTCTTACAACCCTGCACATAGTAGGTGAGCAACAGACACTTGCTCCCTGCTTTGGAAAGAGAATGATTGGAGGTCACGTCCGGCAGAAAGATGCTTCTTTCCAGCCTCTGTCCCCTCCGACCCCAGCATCTCTCACCTCAGGAACCCCTGACTCCAGCCCCAGCCCCTTCCCTCTGTTCTTCAGACAGAAGCCACCGGACCCTTATCATTCAGCGGGTGGCTGACGCCCCACCCCCGCCCGTGGAACCCCCTCAGTGACCTCCCACTGCCCCCGAGTCCTCCACCGTCTCGGCCCTACTTCCTCTCCAGCCTCTCGGCTTCTAGAACCTGCCAGAGCCTCTCACTCTGCACTGATGCCTCCTGTGCTGGAAACCCTGGGGCAGATGCAAAGACGAGGAGGGAAAGCCATCTACCCCTCCCTGGGCTTCGGTGGAACGTAATATCTGGGGAAGGGGGCTTCTCGACCCCAACTCTGTCCCCTTGGCACGCCACCCGCTCCCTTCTTTTTACAAGGCACACCACTGAAATCTCTAGCTTACAGCAGATGTTCCAGGGTGTTCCAATAGACTGTCAGCTTCATGGGGTCGGGACCAGTCCCCCCGACCCCGCAAATCTGCTGCAACCCTACCGTCTGGCCCAGAGTAGCCACTCAACACACATCCACGGAATGAATGAGTGAATGAATGAATGAACACCATAGATGACTTCTTCCAACCTCCTAAATAGTTGCCCAAACATCTAGATGGATCCAGATTCCAGCTGGTCCCAGAGAAAGCAGATGTGCTGGGGTCTGATCCAAAGTCCTTCCTGGATCCGTTTTCTGAGCATGAGCGGCATGAGGACCGGCCTCTGGGGGACAGGATGACAGAACCCTCCACTGAGGAAGAGGGGAGGAGGTCCCCCAGGTGGTGGTCTCCTTGCACTGGGGCCACCCCTGGCTGTGCCCATATCCCAGTACACCTCTCCAAGAATGCATCACCATCACTGTTTTCTCTTGAACAAATACTATTAAAATAGAGACCTCTGCTGCCGGTTCCAGCACAGGAGGCCCTGAACTGTAAGTGGGGAGGGACTCGCATTCAAACCACATCATCAGCTGCAAAGATGCAAAGAAACACACGAGAGTGGAGACCCAAGGGAGGACGGACTGGGGCCTGTGTTTCATTTCTCCCCAAGTCGCCCAGTGGAAAACGTTCCTCTCCAAGAGGTGAACCCTTACCAGTTGCTGTGACTGCATCCCTATTACATCCCCACCTGCTCTCCCCTTCGATGAAATGTAAGCTCTTCAGGCAGCAAGACGTCAATCCAACACCCCAAAGCTGAGGGCCAAGGACACATCTGTGGACAACTGGGTGAACTCAGGAACTTGGCATGCCCAGAACCAAATGGGACTCTTGGGCAGAGATGCATGTTCATGAGAAACAAAAAGCTCTCACACTTACAAAGGCTTTCTACAGAGTTCCACAGCCCAATGCCCTGGAATGTCAAGCGATGAAAAAAACCACACTCTTACCTAATATGTGCATGTTTATGAACCATTTTCACATTCACTGCATTTGATCCTTTCAATGGTCCTGGCAGGTGGATAAAATGATTTCCCTTTTGCAGCCTAGGAAACGTCAGTTCCAACAAGTTAAATGGGACACTCCCAAGCCCTCTGTGGGGACCCCTCAGGAGTCAGGACTCCCCTCAGGAGTCAGTATAAAGGGGATTTGACTAAACTCCTGAGGGAATCACACAGAAGGAGCACGGAGTGACCTTCTGCCACATCAGAGCCTTCCCTGATGCCCCATCCCCGTTGGATCCCATGCCTGCCCGTCCAGGAGGGTCCTGAGTCCCCTCCCACAGCTCCCTGGGGCTCGTGCCTTCCAAGACGTGGCCACAGGGACAGTGGGCTGTCCAAGGAGTGAGAAGCCAGCCAGTGCAGCAATCAGAAGGTCTGGAGGCAACAGCCTCATGAATATTTATTATCGTCATTAACTAAACCCAACCACTAGGTAGAAAGGAATTCATACTTTTGATATAAATAAAAAACAGTAAGCTGGGGCGTAATGGAATTCAGTTCTGGGCAAGTGGGAACTACCTTCTTCACACTGTTGTGCATCTCTCCCCAAACGAGGAGATGAAGGAACTGAGGGGTGTCCCTGTGGGGGTGGGTCTCCAGCCGCGGTGGGGGCCTGGGTTGGGGGTAGGGCGGCATGGGAGGGAGCTGGAGAGAAAGGAAAGAGGGCGTGGCTGCGCCCTGCCCCCAGAAGCAATTTCAAAGTAAACTGTCCTGTGGATTTTTGCATTTTCTGGGCTGAAATGAGGGTTCCGTAGTTATAACCCTGTTTTCAAATTCCCAAGACTGCCTGGGAAGGTGAGTTACTGGCTCAAGCGTCCTGGGCCCCCCTCTCCCCTCTCTTCGGGACAGGTGGCCCATTCAAGGTACAAGAGCACCTCCTCTTGTACCTTGAATGGGCATCTTCCATCCTCAATGACTGCCATGGAGGGGGAAGAAGAGGCAGGGAGGGGAGGGGGTGGGGCTGGAGAAGGGCGAGGAGAGAGTGGGGGGCAGGGATCAGAGCGAGAACAACGGGAGAAAGAGGGAAGAATCCACCAGGACTAGGGTGGTGCTGGGAAGGGACAGAGAGAGAAACAGAGACAGAAACAAAGAGGTGGAGAGAGACAGACAGAGATACAGAAAGAGGCAGAAAGACAGAGACAGAGATGGAGAGAGACAGAGACACAGAGAGACCCCCAAGGGCAGTGAGGGAAGGAGAGAAAGAAAACCAGTGATGGAGATTGGAGAAGAGGTAGAAAGAAGAGATTATCCTAGCGGTGAGGACGGGAAGGAGAGGACCTGAGCTGGGGGTCTTGGTGCAGGGCTGGTGCGGGGAGAGGGGCCCTGGGGTGCTGCTGGGGGTCAGCTCCACGGCTGGAGACCCAGATCTTGCCTCAGACTCTCCTGAGCACTCAGATTTTCAAGACATAAGGTGATTTTTTATTTTAAGGGTAATTTAACCATCTGAGGGCATGACCAAGAAGGCAGTTAAATGTTCAGCCAACCCTGGTGGGCAGAGCAAGGGGATGCAGCGTGGGGACAGAGGTTGCTTCTGCCCCAGAGATGATCTGGGCCATCCTGGGCGGAGGACACCTGGCCAGGGGAACCCAGGAGGAGCAGGCCTCAGGGCCCAGGGCCTCAGCAAACCGCAGGAGCCCCTCTCAGACCCTCCCACAAATGATCACATTTGAGACTTGACTTGGAACTGCCCAGAAGACAGGCATGGGCAACATGCCTGAAACTGGACAGCTTGTGAAGAAGGCTGCTAGTTCTGGACACCGGCTCAGGGCTCATGCACGCCAGTCTCTGTAGACCCTATTCCTGACCTCCCTTCACAGCCAAGGCCACTCTGCCTGGTTCGTGAATCAAATTCAAGTCGAGTTTTTTGTTTGTTTGTTTTGCGGTATGCGGGCCTCTCACTGCTGTGGCCTCTCCCGTTGCGGAGCACAGGCTCCGGATGCGCAGGCTCAGCGGCCATGGCCCACGGGCCCAGCCGCTCCACGGCCTGTGGGATCTTCCCGGACCGGGGCATGAACCCGTGTCCCCTGCATCGGCAGGCGGACTCTCAACCACTGCGCCACCAGGGAAGCCCTCAAATCGAGTTTTAGTAAACACTCTGCCTAAAGGCCTAGGGAGGCCCGAGTCCTCTCAACAGTTCTAGCTGTGCTTGGACACAGAAATACACCAAGATCATCACAGGTGTCTTAGTCACCTCTGAACCCCTCCCCTCCACCCCACACCTGGGCCCATAACAGAGCAGGCTCCCGGTAACAGCAGGGGTGGGCTGGCGGGAAGCCCCAGTAGCCCCACCCGGAGAGGTGGCCATGAAGGTGCCACCCTGGACTCCGAGAGGACCTGCCGTTTTTGTTGGTGTTCCTGTGTTGTGCGTTTTTCTGTTCAGCTGAGTGATGTCACAGACAATGAACCCGGGTCTCAGCTCCTGTTCTGCCCCTTGGTGTCCATGTGACCACGAGACTGACTTCAAGTCTCTGGGCTCCAGTTTTTTTCCCCACGAATGGGGGCGGTGTGGGGGGGGGCACAACTGATGCCACATCCACCTCCCAGGTGTTCGCAAAACAACAAGGAAGTCACAAGCAGTGAGCAGAAAGGACTTTCCCAAGTGAAAAGGGCTCTACGAGCACAGGTGCACAGACTCCATGGAAGTACAGGGGCCCATCCTGCAGTCCCCACACCCAGGAGGCGGGTCCTGGGACGGCCTCTGGGCTGAGTCCTACGCTTGCCAAGACAGGCCTCTGAGGTGATGGACCCCAGACCTCCAGATTCTCCAGCTGCCTTTCAGGAAGAGGGGCAGCGGGGACCAGCAGAGAGCCCTGCTGAGGTGAGAGGTGCCCACGGGGCACGGGTTCTGCTCCCCATCCCTCTGGCGGCCTGAAGGTGTGGGCTGTGGGAGAGGAAGCAAGCCAGAGAGGAAGGGGAAGGAGGAGGGAAATGAAGCGCAAGGAAAGGAGGGAGAGGGAGGGGGAGACATCCATCGCATTCACGGGCACGAAGTTCACATCCCTGTCCCAGCACACGCCTCCCCCCAGGCCTGGGCCGTCCTCAAGCCCTGCTCTACCCACAGCCACACCTGCCACTGTCCTCCAGCCATCTTGATTCCCAGTCTCCGCCCAGCCCCGGGGGCGTGGTTAGAGTCAGGTGACCTTCTGCGATAGCAGCCAGCAGAGGCCCACAGCCCTCTGGCTGCCAGTGTCCCTGCAGCCTCCGGTCCCCAGCCTGGCCACCTGCTCCGGGCTGAGTGCAGCCCCACTTCAGGTCAGCCTCTGCCTTGAGTCATCTCTTCACGGGAGAAAGAGCTCAAAGTTCCCAGAAAAAGGTCACCTAAATTACACCTTGTTCTAAACACACCTGGAAACTCTAGACAGATTGATCCATTCTGCACAAGAATTTCTGCTTTAAATGAAGGGCTCACGCAAAGTGCACTGTGCCCCTCTGGGTTTCCTTTACACAGGTCTCTCTTCTGTGCACATGTGTTGCACACCTAATTGTGACAGGGACCGGAGGGCTCCTTTGTGAGTATAGCCACATGGGCAGCATCTTCTCTGGTGCAGCCTGATTTGGGGCCCAGAGTTATCCCCCGGTGTTCTGAGAGCCCCTAAAATGAGCTGCCAGGATCTCTGGAAGGTGTGAGAAGCAGTGAGACAGGCAGGGTGCTCAGACCTGGGCCAGCGATGACCCACACATCCACCCTCCAGGCAGCTCCCAGCTCCCCGATGCTCAGGGGTCCTGCAGAAGGTGGAAATCCAGATGGGGTACATCCTGCGGGCTGCTGACTGGGAGGGGGTTCCAAGGAGCAGCACTGTGATGGGAGACTTCCTTTTGGCGCCCAGAGAGCCAGGCGATGGCAGAAGGAAGTGAGTGATGGAGTGGAGGGGAGCTTAGCTAAACGCGCTGGGTAACATCAAGGTGATTAGACTGAGTCGTTGGGCCTCCGTTAGGATAGTAAATAGGCAGCAGAGAAAGAAAACTGATTCTAGAGGAGTGCTCATGGCTGGTACCCAGGAGGTCACAACCCAGCAGAGAACACAAGTCTTCTCCAGCCACCTGGCCACCTGGAGTCACAAGAGATGTCACCCAAGCCATCTGGGGTGACAGAGGTAGCGGTCTCTGGGGACAAAGAGAAAATGGCATTCTTGGATGGTAACAGGGAGACCAGGGGCCTCCCAGGAACCAGGAGAATCCCAAAGGGCCAAAGCTGGGCAGGGAGGCTAGGGTGCAAGGCTTGGCTGGGGGGGAAGGAAATGGTGGCTGAAGCTATAATGGTCAGGACTTCTCCGGAAGGCTGGCCGCGGCGGGATGACAACCTCCCCTAGATTGATTGTTCTTCCCACTAGCAAGGTCAGGAATATTAATTTTGTACATGTTAATTTGATGTAATGTGCGACATGAATGCTTGTTCAGTTGGGTATCACTGTGTTAATAACCCTGCGATGCTTTCATGCCAAGAAAGGCATGGCATTAGCTGATTGGTGAATCAAGCCAGTGTGAATAAGGCAACGTCGCCCCTCAGCAGAGCCAGAGTGGCCAGTGGTTGTTCAGGCCATCATGGGCTGCTGCTGATTCTCTAGGAGGCCAATGACAGCGAGGCCCAGGGGACACCTCCCCGCTGCTGGAAACCCCAGCCTGTCCTGAAGACTCGGTATCCAGGCCAAGTCCTGTTCTTCTAGACGTGGTGGTGAACACGAGGCCGCGAGCCTCCAGAAGCCGAACCTGGAGCCGCCACTGCCCACCGGGTCAAGAAAGACACTTCCGGGGCTTGTCTCCTTGGATTCTTGTTGCCGTGCAAAGGCCTCATTCAGCCATCTCAGCAGCCCCTCTGAACAACCTCCCTCCCCTTCTCAGGACCCTCCCCACGGGAGAGATGGATCAGACAAAGAGGAAGCCAGGAAGCTGGGGAGCTGCTGAGATCAGAGAGGGAAGCCAGCTCCCTCACTTCTGAAACCACCCTCATCCTACTGTAACCTCACCACAAAGAAAAATAAATGTATCAAGGACACACTCACATTCAAAGCAACTGCCTCAAACAAACCTTCAGATAATAGAGGGTAAATAAATATTAGTTCGGGGACCAACTGAGTCACCTCTGTCCTTGGCTTCAAGCACATATGAACCACTGGGTGAATCAACAGTGGTCCCTCCACCCAGCTCTCACAGAGGACCTATACTCTCACTCCCCGTGCCCCACAGGAGTGCTTAACCCACCCTGGAGCTGACAAGGCAGAACCTTAATCCCTGTGTTGATGGGGGTGGCTAGGTTGACACTCCAGTCAGTTTGGCTTAAGAAGCATTGATGGTTTATCAGGCAAAACATGGCTTCTGAAGGTAAGTCCTTGAAAGAGTGGCGAAGGAAGTAAAGCTCGCTGTGGGCGCCATATTCCCTTTTCTGTTTCTGAGCTCCATATATTCCCTAGTTTCCTGCCAACCTGGAGTAAAAAAAAAAAAAAAAACCTCTAGGGTCTGAACCTCTTCCCTATAGCCTTTTTCTCTGTTATTCCACAAAACCCATAAGGTAAATCCTAATCTGTAATGGATCTAGTAAATTATAAGAGTAACTTCATCCAAAGAACACATTCTCTCACCTTGGTGGGATTTCAGACAGCAGCAAATAGGACTCGGGTGAATTATTAGGGGCAGGGGATGTGCTGGGACACCATAAACGGTGGTCAATCTCGATAATGGCTAAGAAGAGTTATGCCTTACGCACCTTCAGCTCTGGAGCACAGGATCTCCTGGAGGAGGACAGAGTGACCTCACGGGGTAGCTTGGGGTCCCCTGTGAGGCAGCTGTGGAACAAAGTGGAACTCTTACCTGTCTGCACACTCAGGGATCTCAAGACCCAGGGCAACTATAGTTGAAAATAGGGCAATGGGTTGGGGAACATTTGGGACCATTCTTACAATGGTGCTCTTCAAAATGGGCTGTACATATACAACTCAAAATTTCCCTGAGCTTTACTGGCTGTTCTCCATAGCATCTAAAGAGTTGTAGTAGGGAGAAGGTCAATGGATGATTTTTTTGAAAGAGTAATCAAGATTTACGTGGAAGAGGAGGCAATTGATCTACCTAATCATCTACCCAGCTATCCATTTACCCGTTTACCCATCTACCATCCATCCATCCACCCAAAAACCCGTCTCTTCATCCAACATGTATACAATACTAAATATGTACTCTAGACGCTTTAGGGTTAGGGGTAAGAAGTTACCAAAATAAACAGCTCAGAGTCATGGGCTTTACTTTTAGGTGGCCAAGATGGCCCTGGTTACATAGATGACAAGGGAATGCCCTTGTGATCACACACCCACACAAACGACTTAGCTTGATATTCAAAGCCCGGCATAACCAAGCTCCATTTTACCTTCCAAGTTTATCTTCCACGGCCCACCTCCCTCAGACATACACACTAACCTTCCCTAGTAATGCTGCTTTGGCCTTGCCTTGGCTGACGCCGTTTTCTTTCACTTGGTATATGATGCTTCATCTTTTCACATCCTCAGCCCTGCCCTCCAAGACCCTGCTCATTCCACCTCCCCCCAGGAAATCCTTTCTCACCTGTCTCTCTGAAACTGACCTCTTTAATCTCAGAGATGAGACAATGGATGGAAAAGTCCTCTAAACTCTTAAGTTCTAGAGAAATATCAGGGACGATTATTGGCATTATTATTTGAACATCCCTGCTGGCATTCATCTCTCATAGTTTTTACCATGGCTAAGTACATGCACAAACGGTCTCTCCATATACATTACAGGGTCAGGGACCAGGCATTCCTTACCTCTGTACCCTTCACACAGCCTGGCAGGTCAGCTCTCTGAGTAACTCCTGGTCGAATTCACAGAGCTTGGTAGGCGCTGCTTAGTCTAAGAACCACGCAGACCAAGTGTAACCTCAGGCAGAAGTTCCCACCAGCTTCCCCCACGCTCTCAGATGTAGGCAGAGCAGCCCCAAGTGCCCTCCTGTTTCACACGCATCTCTTCATGTCCCTTCACACGCATCTCTTCATGTCCCTTCACTACCACTGCACAAAACACTAAGTGTTTCCTAACAAGGTTCCTTCCTCATTTTAGGCTCACAGGGAAAACCGGGAAAGAGGATGCTCTCAGCAACTCCGGAGAAGCCCAGCCCTTTCCCTCACTGCACTGGGCAACCAGCATGGCAGCCACCTGGACAGAGAGACCTTCCTGAAGCTGGTAGCCCTGCTAGCAGTTGGGCAGTTACAAGCCAGCACTCAACTAGCACTCAGGCATCATTTGCCCAGCACTCAGCCAGCACTGACTGAGTATACACTGAGCACTCAACCAGCATCCAGACAGCACTGACTGAGCACACACCCAGCACACACCCAGGTCTGCTAATACACATGTAACTACCATTTGAATGGATAGGTCACATCCAGGACAGGGATGTAATCTTCCCAGTCAGCTTGAAAAAAATAAAGTTTCAAATGTTTTATAGTTTTGACCGAAATGTATAAATGCCCATAGATTTCGACTTCATTTCTATTTATTAAAATAGGTTTCCCCCAACCAATATATAAATAACACCTGGTGGCCGGTCGGTGTCACATTGCACGTTTCCTTTAAATACCTGCCTCACTCATTTTTATATAGTCTGACTTAGGTGTTTCTTGTGCTAGATTCAAGAACCCTCAACACCTCACCATCCTTCAAACAGGGGTTGTGGAGAAAAAAGAAACTTAAAACCGCAACACGTAATGAGGGTGGCACTCTCACTAGTGGCTTGTGTATTACTTGTCACGGCCGTTTTATGAAGGGTAATTTAGCAGCATGTATCAATATTGAAAATCTGTTATACTTCTTGATCCAGCTAGGAATCTATACTACAGAAATATACATGTGCAAAAAACCCCTCTGTGTTTAAGGGGGTCCTCAGGAACATTTCTTCTAATACCGTAAAAGTGGATAAACAAACTAAGGAACATCCATACCATGAAATAATATTCAGCAATTCACAAGAATGATAAGAGACAAATAACAGTGTTGGCAAAGATGTGGAGCAACTGGAACTCTCATTCCCAGAGGCTGCTGCTGTATAAATGGGTACAACCACTTTGAAAAGCTATTTAGCGGTATCTGCTAAAGCTACACAGACATACACTCTGTGACACAGCAATTCTCCTCCTGGATCTCTACCCAGCAGACACGCATACATATCTCACCAAAAGACTGGGACCATAATATCCTCTGGCACATCCTCCATAATAACAGAGACTGGAAACAACCCAAATGTCCATCAACAGTGCAAGGATAAAGGTATTGTGGCCTACCCATACAATAGAATGGTACACAGCAGTGAAAATGAACAAATTGCTATCCAAAACAACTGGAAGAATCTTACAAATAATATTAAGGGAAAGACACAATACAAGAAAGATAATATGAATATACCGTTTGAATTCATTTACATCAATTTCAAAATCAGGCAAAATTAATCTGTGATGTTCCATAGGGAGGGGGTGACTGGGAGGGGGCACCAAGGACTCCCAGGGTGCGGGAACTGTTCTACTTCTGGATCTGGGCCATGGTTCCATGAATGTGTTCATTTGGGGAAAATTCATCGCCCTCTACACCCATATTGGTTTGCTGTCTTTTTGTATATTATACTGAATGACAAGTTGACTTTAAAAGAATGAGACAATTCTCTAAACTCTAATGTGGAATGGTCTCTAAGACATACTGTCAACTGTTGGCGGGGAGAAGTCTCAGAAACACAAACGCTGATCCCTGTTTTCTGTGTGAGCTGGCGTGTGAGCTTGTGTGACGGGCACCCAGGAAAAGGATCCTCGCGGAGATGTGAGGGGCGTTCCCTGGGTGCCAGAGGGGACACCGTTGCTGCGGAGGGAGACGGCAGGAGGAGGGGGAGAAAAGGGCCTCTCTTCTACACGGTCTGAGATTTTCACAAGCACACATTCATAAATGTATTGTGAAATGTTGAGAAGGATGAAAGGAAATTTATTTTTCGTAAGCACTTCCTGTGTGTCAAGCTCTGTGCTGGGCACTGTCTGCAAAGAATAAGGCAGGCAAAGCCCCTTTCTCCTGGGACACTTCCTCGGGGACGGCAGGTGTATGGGTGAGAGCGTGCTCCTGCGCTGGGGGCTGGATGCAAAGGCTCAAGGCCTCAGGGACCAGCCTGATGGGACGTCCACAAGCCCATCAGCAGCTCTGGCCTCTGCTTCCTTCTGCCCATCGGTACCCTCGGTGAGGAGAGTCATGATGCACTGTGGGAAAAGAGAGACGGGAGGGAACTTTGTGCTAAAACCACTGACCTTAGTGGAAGGAGGAGGTGGTGGCCACTTTTCCACTGGCCTCAAAGGCTACTGGGCTACCCAGGCATCCTGGCTTCAGCGACAGCCAAAGCACCCATGGGGCATGGCACCCCCAACCACAGGTGGGAATCAGTGGGTCTTCCTTCAGAGTCAGGGCTGACACCCAGGTGAGCCCCATCCCCTCACAGGGCAGAGTCCTCAATTCTCCTCAGTGCGGCTCTGCGATCACCCCACCGACTCGCCCGAGGCCCTGAGATGAACACGGCAGGGACAGGTGTCTGTGTGACAGGCGGGGCGGTGAAGGGCTCGGTGAGAGGTCTGCAGTGTAACCTCTCAAGGCTGAATGAGTCAACCACGTGGTTCACAGAGGCACGCTGTGTGGTTTTTTCCACTCCCCCTTCCTCTGCCCTGCCCGTTCCTAGGGCCAACGGAAAGCTCTAGAGCCTGGATTTTTTGCGTCTAACACAAGTGCTCAAGAAACACCCAGGCTTTGAGGGGATGCGGGAGACTCCTCACAATAAACCAGAAGATGTGTCCCTGGCTGTTCCCTGCCATTCCCTCATGACAGCCCCAGAAACAATGCTCCTAAAACAGCCTCCAAACACCCATCCGTCTGCGAAAGGACCAGCAGGCATGTCCTGAGACGGCTCAGCAGACACCGCGCTTGGCGTGGTGGGGAGGACCCAGTGGCACTCCCTGCCCATGTCCTCCAGGATAACTGACACTCCTCAGGCGGCCCTGGGACCTTTGTGATCTCAGCACCTCCCGGCTCCCCTGGTGCCTCCTGTGTACCCAGGGAAGGTCCCTCTGCAGCTCTGCTCATGTAACCAGAAACATTTCATCTCCGGATGCCCAGCTGAAGTCCCATGTTGGCTGGGGTTTGGCTGGCCCCTCCACCCCAAGCCTATCCTCCGGACTTCCACGTGCTCACCACCTTTCAGGGATCCTACGGTCACTTGTTTCCACAGTGGGTTGGGCCCGGGCAGGCAAGGACACTGTCTCCACAGCCCCCCGCATGGGGCCTGGCACAGGCTGGGTGCTTGGTAAATCCTTTGAAGTGAATCAAACTTTCAAAGGAAAAGACGTCACAAATATGGAAGGCAGACTTCCTCTTGCTCTTTTTTGTTTGTTTTGTGTTATTTCCTTGAGACACTTCAGCACCAAGCGGCGTTTCCGTAAAGAATTAAAAACGAAGAATGAACGGGCAAGGGCCTGGAGCATCCCATCTCCCTGTGGCTGTGCCTCAAGGGACGGCCCCACCCCTGGGGGGGTTTGTATCCCTGGGGACCTCCCTGCGCAGGATCTCCACCCAGCTATCTAACAACCCGGGAGGGCAAGGGACATCAGGGGCTCCATTTAACAGATGGGAAGATGGAGGCTCAGAGACAGAGATCAGGGGATGGAGGCAGACCTCAGGACTCCTAAGGCTCAGAACTAGGATGGGAGGTCAGAAGTTAGGCCTTTCCCACATTATCTCACTGCTTCTCTCCTGCCTACACACTGAAAGATCCTGCTTAAGTGTGAGGACACAGAGGGACGGTCCCCTCATTTTTGAAAAGCGTGGCATACAATCCTTGGTAAAATGGGGTGATATCATCTTCCTTGGGGGGCTGTAGTGAAAATTAAATAACAAAGTATGCACAGGAAGTAAAGGAGCAAATATCGCATGGTGCGTGTGTCCAGAGCCCTCTGCCAGACCCAACTGTGGGATCTGGGTTTCTTCTCTTCTCCTTGGTCAAAAGGGAAAGTAGTTTTTTTCATGTAAAAATACAAATGGAAAGGCTACTTTTTGAGGCAAGCAAACCCTGGAAGTTTCTGAACATCGCTGGACAAGGCTGCAGCATATGGGAAAGCATTCTCTGGAGAGAGGCGGGGCGGGCGCCTGGGGCAGCATTCCCCCCACCACCGGAAATGAGCTACATGTATGCTTAAGAGGTTCCCTTGTCTACCTTTCCCAAGGGTGCCCGAATGCTACCCTGCAGCCCCCCGTCTCCTGCTGCACAAGCCCCCTGGTGTGGATCCCTTGCCCAGTCCTGGGCCCACGTCTCAGAGCGGCCTTGTATGCCTCTCTGAGGAGACAGTCTGAACAGTCTGTAGCCACCACCAGGAACACGGGATGTCACACGAGCAAAGACACTTGTCAAATGCCTTTCCCTTACAAGCACCCTCATCATGACCTGTGTTAATGAAGTTAATTGAATTTAAGATCAATAATGGTTAATTATTGCAATTTGACATTCAGAGATAAATGGCTTTAAGACAGAGGGGTGTATGTGTGTGAAAGAGAGATCGTGTGTATGTGTGTATATGTGTGTGTGTGTGTGTGTGTGTGTGTGAATCCTCTCCATAGAAGGTGAACACGTTACAAGCCTAAGAGGGATCCCAGAAGCCTTCCATTGATCCTGGTACAATCTGATTGACTTCATCCTCTGATGAATGTGGGCTTTCCAGAGCTACAAGTAAATGTTCTACAAGACTACTCTAACCCTTGTCACTGGCCAAATCTATATGTGCTGTACACCAGAAATCTATTGAGATAGATTAAAGAACTGCTGTAGAAACAAGAGCAGCTTCAATAAAGGTGAAGGTTTATTATATTGACTGTTAATATAACTTAACTGTATGCCGTTTTGAATGCTTATGGATCAGGGCAGTTTAATTTGGGGCACTTAGATATGATTATAATTGAACACCAATTTTTTTTTGTTTTACATCACCAAAGATGAACTCAATTCAACATGGAAAAAAAAAAAAAAGCCCAGCTCAGAAAGTAGGTTACAACTAGCTTTGCAGAGGACGACCTCCTGGGAGTGGGGCCACAGGGCAGTGGTGGGCACGGGGGTCAAGCCCAGGCCTCTCTCCTGCTGACAGTGACCACTAGCCTCCCATGCCAGGTCCCCCAGCTCTCTAGGAGCTGACCCCCTGGCAGTCTGCAGCTGTCCCTCAAGCCCAGGTTAGGGCTGGGAAGTGGCACCTCCGATTTCTTCCAAGTGGGTCCCCCAGCTCTCTAGGAGCTGACCCCCTGGCAGTCTGCAGCTGTCCCTCAAGCCCAGGTCAGGGCTGGGAAGTGGCACCTCCGATTTCTTCCAAGTGGGTCCCCCAGCTCTCTAGGAGCTGACCCCCTGGAAGTCTGCAGCTGTCCCTCAAGCCCAGGTCAGGGCCGGGAAGTGGCACCTCTGATTTCTTCCAAGTTGGTGAAAAGTCTACTCTTCAAGAGGGTTTCTTTTTTTTTTTTTTTTGCGGTACGTGGGCCTCTCACTGCCGCGGCCTCTCCCGTTGCGGAGCACGTGGGCCCAGCCGCTCCGCAGCATGTGGGATCTTCCTGGACCGGGGCACGAACCCGTGTCCCCTGCATCGGCAGGTGGACTCTCAACCACTGCGCCACCAGGGGAGCCCAAGAGGGTTTCCTGATAGAAAGACATATCCCCAAACCTGGCAATGATGCCCCTCCACGCACGCAGAACCAGTGAAATGACCTCTTACGAGACGCATAATGACAAAGTAAGTGTTATCGGGGAAGGAAGTCCTCCTGATGGCGGAGCACTGACAATAAAACGTGACTGAGGAGTTCTGTCAAAATGTAAGATTATGCAAAAACACCGTTGAGAACACTGCTAATCATCCGCTTGTGTCAATTACTTGAAGGGTCTCTGACAGCATATTTACATTAAACACATTTCAGGAGCAAAATCCTTAATGCTGTATCAGAATAGTTTTCATTACCATTAGCAAATCCTTAAAAGTCTTTTTCCCCCCTCGGCTACAATAGGAGTGATGGGGAGAAGGCTGGGTGCGGGCCTGTGCGGGTGGAATGGATGGTGGGGGGATTTCGACTCATCCAGCTGAAAAGAAGCAGGTGACGCCCAAGTCTCATGTGAGGGATCGTGATCCCAGCTTCCCCTAAGAGGGGATGACAGGGCCCTCTTTAGTCCCCGAAAAGCCTCAAAGCCAAGGGAAGAGCGGCATCCGCTTGCCTCCTGGCTGCGGTGGGCCACACGTCCAATGTCACCTTATTTGACAAGGCAAACAGCAGGTGCACAGGGGCAACTGTTGGAATGAGAACTTAGATGGCAACAGCTGGGACGGGGCACCGTTCAAACACTGCATCCTGATTACACAGATGCGTACACAATCAGGGCGACGTGGAAACAACCAAAATGACGGCATGGGGCCTGGAGAGGTCCAGCTGAGCCAGCCGTGTCCAGAGGGAAGGTTCTAGTCCCGTGCTGGGCATCGAGTGGGGACACCCCAGTGGAGGGTGCTGCAAGGCCCACCCGCGGGGCTCCCGTGGGAGGTGAGAGAGGGTCGGGTCGGAGGGAACCCAGGGCGCTGGAAAAGGTACTTCTAAATGCTCCCGGGAAACCACACAGCCTGGGTTTTACCTAATGTGACAATCCACGATGGGGGTGATGATACCCGCTAGGATGTTTTGATACTTTTTTATTTTCGAGCACTTTGTGTTCTCCTCACCCACCCCATGAGGTAGGTTTGGTGGTTTCCCCCACTTCCCAGATGAGAAGGCTGTGCCGCCGTGCGGTGCACAGCTGGCCAAGGAGCTCCAGGTTTGGAACTTATGTCTCCTGGGCCCCTTCCACAGGTGACACCAGGGACGTCTTCGTTATGGTGACTGTGAGCCAGCCTGCAGAGATTCCAGCCCTGCAAGCACGTGAGAGCAGCTGCAACCCTCACAAAGGCGAGCAAGAAGTCCCACAAGCAAGTCCGTCCCGTTCGGAAGACAGAGCCGCAGGGCTGGGCCGTGCAGGATGGCGCTCACTGGGCATCTCGGGGTTCTGAGAAGCAAGCTTACAAACGCTGCCGCACAGAGGTGACCGGGCAGTCCCTGAGCGCTGGTCATGCTCCCCAGAGTGCCCAGGGGCCGGGGCTGACCCCTGTGACCTGGGCTCTGGAAAGGGTCGGCTATAGCAACTGTGCTGGAGTGCAGCAGACACAAGACGCCACATCACATCCAACCTGCTAGATAGGAAATACGCAGGACACGCAGAAAATCAAAGGACTCACACGGATTTACAGTCAGGCCAGGGGATCTGACGTTTGTGGTTATTTCAGAAATCAGTGTTAAGTTACATGTAAAACTAAATGAGTTCCTTTGAAGAGACTCTATATTCCAAATGCTTTAAGTAAAAGCTGTCTCCTCCCCATTCCCAAACATACAGACATTTCCCTGACTGACCGTTAGAAGTGTGTATTCGCCTATAAAAGAAATAACGCGAAGGGCTGCCACAACCATCCTCAAAACGTACCTCCAGACTCCAGGAGAGATCTGAATTGAGGAGACCACAGGCCAAAACAGGAGCATCCAGAAGCCAAGGTTCTAGTCTAAAAAAGCCAAATGTGGGGGTGGATTCTGAGGGCCCCATTGCTTGTCTGATGGAATAAGATGTGACGGATGAGTCAAGTGACTTGGGTTCATTTTCATTTCTTTATATAGACTACACATACATACATATGTAAACATATACACACATACAAATGCATATACATAAACACATATGCACACAGCCATCTATATACGCACAAATGGACATTTGCATGAATCTGATTGCCCTACAAAGTTATCCTTTAAATAAATTTGAACAAACAACTCCAAACAGACACCAAATGAACACACCAGGCAAGAGAAAGTCATCCTCACGGACAGGGTCTGCTATTCAAACATCTGATTCCTGGCAAACAAGCATCCCTTCCAGAGCATCACCCCCGAAGCTCTCTGGGAAGAGATCAAGGACCCCTGGGCTGTCGGCCGCATACCCAGAAACTTGTAAAGGGACTCCTCTCCACGGTGCCCACAAGAGGCCCGGGCTGCACCCTCTCCCTCAAGAGGATGGTACAGGCCTGGCTGGACAGGGGCACTCAGTCCACAGGGCAGCCAGCAGCCTTGCACCACGGCCCAGAGTCCCTGGTGGGGAGGGGGATTCTGTTCATAACTCAGCTTTCCTAGGGTCCAGCTGATCCATCACGGTGAGAGCGCCGAGTGGACCAAATCAGCTCAGGGGTGAGGCCTGCCCTTTAAGCACTGGAGCAGCTGTTCACTCCACCTCTGTCTGCTTCCCTCCCCCTCAGCCAAGTACTTCATGCCCAGAAAGGTCCCAAGGTTTCGTAAGCCAGATTTCAGACTGCCACTGAACGTGAGCACCGGCAGGGATGAACTGGGGTCCTCTGTTACAGCTGTGACCCCTGCCAGCAAAAGTGAACGGGTATCGGAAAGATGGAGCCCTCGTGAGCATCCAGGTAGGGGCCTTCACACCGGTAACCAGGTACCAGCGAGGCCTCGCCAGGGGTAGGCGCTCACCCTGGTCCCTCCACGCCCTCCCCCATGTACTCCCCCCACGCCCTCCCCCACGTACTCCCCCCAAGAAGCTTGAGGAGCTGTGAATGGTTAAGACCCACTCGCATGTCACAGATGGGGACTCTGAGAAACTTGCTCAAGGGGACAGAGCTAATCACGCAGGGCCAGGACCTGAAACCAGCTGTCTGGCCACAGCTGCTGTGCCCAGAACTCTCACTCTCCACCTTTCCGGCTAAGCTCAGCTCCTATGCGCGTCTTCAGTTGTTTACAGTAAGCAGCCCCTTTCCCCGAACTATCAAACTGGGACCACAACCAAAAAAATTAACCTCAAGTTTTTAAAATATCAAAACCTTAAAACATATAATTAAATTAATCATCATAAATTCCTTTTCAGCACTGAGAGTTGGATTTATAATATCATTTTCAAACCTCTCTGTGAGATTTAAATATTTTATAGCATATGTGAGTTAGAGGGAAGCGTGTCTAAGGGCTTAAATATCGCTGGAGAGCAGCAGACTTTGACAAAAACTGTAGCACAACTGTTTCTAAGGTAGTTTGTAAAAATTATTTATTTCCATACCAGTTAATTATGATGGGAGTCTTTGTTGAATGCACAAGCATTAAAAAAGTGCTGATATTTTATGCATCTTTAACTGGAGCGTGATTCCCCGCAGCGCACTGGTAACTCCTTGACATTTAGCATTCACTCACAGCAACTGTAATAAGGGGTTTGATTGCTTCCTTTGCAGATGCAGTAATTTAATAACTGTGATCAGTTGCATAAATTTCCTATACAACCATCTTAAGTTAGCCACATTAAAATTAAGCAAAATTGTAATCTGTTGACAGATTATTGCTACTGAACAATTCTCCTAAAAGCATTTCAGATTAGCAAGTGCCACGAGCATGTGTGTTTTATACGCTGGTAAAAAAATATGGCAGCTTCCCCCTTCCCCGCCCAACCTCCAGTCAACCCCCCTACCCACATACACAGACACTGCAACTCGGACTAGAAGACAATTTCATGAAATTCTATGCTTTCTGCTAAATCTCCTGCACTGTTGATTTCATTATTTGAAATGTTTTGTGGGGTGAATTCTGCTCTCTGGATAGGGGTTTAAAAAAAAGCGGCATGTCAGTTTCTTCTTCCTTTCTTCCCAGTGATTTCCTTTATGCAACTTTGCGTCCATTGCCTTTGAAGGAAACCTCCTAGCATGGAGCTCTTATGAATAAAATGACTGCGTTCCCCAGAGCAAAGGAAAAGTGCTAATTCCACACCTTACTTGGAAAAAGGTGAAGAATGCCCAGCTTCCTCTGAGGGAGGCATCCTGACTTAAGGAGACAACACAGAAGCCTTCTGTTCAGTCGCTTAAGAGCCCCTTACCAAGTCTGTATAGGTGAAAAGACAAGAGGCTTCCATGGGCAGGTTTTACCTATAGCATGGTGATAAAGAATAGAAACAGTGCCCTGGCCCGCTCTGTTTAGAAGCAAAGGGAGACCCGATCTCCTGCTTTGTGCCCTGTGAGTTGACTTTTCAGAGTAATGTTTAGCCAAGCAGGCAAGTCAGGAATAACTGTTTCTGATACTTCCCAGCAAATATCTTTAACCATCTGTTTACACTTGCCAAATATGCTTCCAAGTTTCCAATTTTATCAGTATATAAAAAGAATATCTGTTTTTAAAAAAATTCGTAAATATCTTGTGATGCATCTTTACATAATTCAAGAGAAATTAAAAAAAAAAAAATCTCACTTGAAAGCCAGCATGAGCACGGATTTGTTTAAACTTTCATTTACATAGAGGTTTGGGGTGGAAGCCGCCAAAGGGGGTCTGGGCTTTTTTGTAGGGCAGGGTCAAATGTCAAAGGTGACTGCCTGCCTGTCAGAGGAGTGGTGTGCCCTCCCCCCACAGCAAACGACCGAAAACATGGCGGCCTGGTTCCCATGATGGCCCCGCATATGCAGCCTGTCACTTCAGATGGAGTTGCGAGGTGTCTCCCAGACAGGTGACGTGCCGGGGCCAGGCTGCAAGCTTCCTGCAGAGCAGAGACCACTTCTGAGCTTGACAAATTGGATGGGACTTCACTACCAAATTTCCTGCCAAGAGGCCTCACAGTCAAATGTCTGTCTTCTTCTCATCACCAAGGAACGATGCTACGACTCTGACATAGTGTCTCCGGTACTTAAAGATAGAGTTAATGCAGAATGATCGAGAAACGTGAGGCCTATGAAACTTTCAAGAGCCATGCAAAAGCGACTCCTTGATCCCGAGAGGGTTCATGTGTGCGCACATGCATGTGTAGGTGTACACGTGTGTGTGCACGTGTGTGCAAAACCACAATTCTCACTAGGCAGTAGAGAACCTAGCTTTCTGCCGCTGCCACCGTTACCTGCAATTCTTTATAATAAATTGGAGATACCCTGGGCTAGATTTGTTTGCCTCTAATTATAACTAATTACGTTTCTAAATATGTTCTTTAGGGTTACCACATGTATAAAAATGGGGGTAGGAAAGAAAGGAAATGCATCGGGATTACTAAAAGAAAGAGAAACATACTAATTAGCTAACTAGTGTACTCATTTCAATGTTTAATAATATTTTTTAACATTCCAGCATACGCTGCAGAATAAAAAATTACCCACAGCACCACCTGTGCATCCCCTGGGACAGGAGGATTTAGAGTTCTCTCCTGCAGTTTCTAGAGCCCTTGTTTCCAAATATTTCTTTGTATTTCATCCCGTCCCACCCCCGCAAACTAAAAACAAAAACAAAAGAAGATAGTAAATTTTGTTTCCCACCAAAGCCTTTTAAATAACATCTCTACAAAGCCCAACTTAATTACATAACTCAAGCGCTCAAGGGAAAAATATAGCATTTATTTCCAGAATTTTGGAAGCTGTCTCTACCCATTTCTGTATGTGTAAACTGTAGTGACTGCGTGAACAGCCAGTGTCCACCCGGCTCCCTCAGCCTGGGAAGGAACTGGTGTCATTGTTCTTCTTCCATGTGCTTGGGCTACTGCTCACCCTGTGTTCTGGGAAAGTTCTGGGCTTTGTGTGGCCTGTGATGGGCCCAAGTGCATAGGTCTGGGAAGACAGGAGAAGATGGAGTGACGCAGAGGATACAGAGACATGCAGGTCAGGGCCAAGGGGCCAGCCCACCCTCCTACGTGTAAACGTAACACCTCTCCACCTGAGCAGAATGCAGGGGCAGGGGTGACGCCCCATCAGGATCCCACAATTAAAACCAGGTAATGGCCAAAGGCAAGGGTGCCCCATCAGCCCCTTGGGCGTGCCTCCTTCCAACTCCACTTCTGACTGCGGGTCAGTCGTACACAAACAAAGCCTTAACAGAAATGTTACCGAGGAAATAATAGCCATTTCCAATGATAATACACAATTTTAGCACTGACGCCTAGCTGATTTAGGTGTTCGGCCAACGTGTCAAGCAGCCTGCCTTCCTTAGGCGGGCCTTTAATGGGTAACTGGCAGGCCCTGGCAGCCTTATTTCTGTTTTAGATTTGGTTTGTCATTGGGTATCCATTACCTGCCATTCATCTTTGATCTCTTTGGACAGGCCTGATCAAAAGATGTCATTTGACCTACTCCACTTGGCAGAAACTTATATGACTCTCATAAAGGGGCCACCCCAGCTATAAATAAAATGACATTATTATTTTTCTGTCCTATCATGTAGAAGAGACAATTATGATAATGCAGTGTCTGTCATCGGGAACCCAGCAAATTGCTAGCTCTCACGCAACTGTTTAGCTTTCTTATTTGTTTTTTGTCTGTTTCCCTCCATTTCAAGTGGAAAATAAAGCAGAATTGAAATCTCTAATGCTCTGCCTCTCACTCCGATGGTCTCGGGGCTTCTTCCCATGGTACTGACACACAGGTGTGGCTAGGGGCTTGTTTGTCCGTGGTGGGTGGTGGTGACGGCTGTGTTGGCAAGGCTGGGCAACTATGGGACCAGGTTTGTCCTTCATTTCGTGTTTTGAAAACAAGCTAATCCCTGAAATTAGAGCTGAGAGATATTACTGTAAGTAGATTAAAAATCATGGCCAGGGTTTATTGTGTCCTTAATCAAGTCATAAAAAGAAAAATGCACTGGAACTTTCACCCAACAAGCAAAAGAGAGACAGCTCAGAAGTCACTGCCAGGGAGCCCAGCTTGGGGGACACAACCGGTCCAACTGTCTGTTACCTTCTCCAGTTGGACCAACAATATGGGCTCCATCCCTGTGAGACTGGCTCTCCAACCTTCCTGGAAATGGAGGTTTGGGTGCTTCCAGGGTCTGCTTCCTTCCCTGGGCGGATGAGAGCTCTGTGGGAACCCAGGGTTATGGTAAAGTGACAACTAACCCAGTAGTCATTCTCTGATAGCCTGATGCCCATGTGGACCAGAGACAGCAATTCTCCACCCACTTTGTGCCAGGAATCTGCCCTGCTCAGTGGTCTCCACTCAATCGATGCTCTTGCTAGGGAGCAGAGAGCAACAGGGACACACCATCAAAGAACCCTGCAGAAATTCTGGCTGTGGCTACTCAGAATCATGTTACTCTAGAGCGAAGGAGGTAGCGGGGATCTTACAGACAGGCCCCAAGTCCAACACCTCATTTGATAAAGGAGGAAATGAGGCCCAAAGAAGGGACAGAACTGCCTGAAGGCACCCCGGGGAGTTAACAGCAGCGCTGAGCCCAGAATCCAAACCTCCTACCTCTGCAGTTGGGGCCCACCCACCATGACAGGCCGCCTGCCATCTTCTCCAAGGCTGGCCCTGGAGCTCCCCTTCTGTGAGCTGATGACCAGGATGCTGTTAATCTGTAGGGCCTGCTGCTCTTCCCAGCTGCCTCTGGAATACAGGCTGATTGGAGTTTTGCTTGGCATGAAGATACACACAGTGTCTCTGGTCGTTCCAGCAGAGAGCATGTCAGCGGGCATCCATTTGTTCAGTGCCCTGGGTTCAGGACTTGGCCATCCTAAGGCCTCCCAGGGCCACCAACACCCATGCTGGTAACGGGATGTGGGCTGACCCCCGGAGAGGACGAGGCAAGTGGGTGGGTGGTAAAAGAACAACAGAAGGATGGAAGGGAGAGAGGGCACAGATTCTGAATTCCTTGCCTGCAAGGAGGAATGTGGCCTCCAGTTGGGCTGTACCTCTTCTGCAACCATGTGGACAGAATATATTCTAAGTACAGGACCCCAAGGCAGGGCACCTCCACCCCCTGATGGAGCAGGAACCCTGAATGGAGACTCACTTTGAGGAAGATCACATCTGGGTGATTTCATGGCTTTGGGAACCATCAAGTCAACAAGAACGAACATTCTGGATTAGCAGAGGAATCAAGCAAGTTCTGGAAAGAGTCCCCAGACCAGGAAGTCTAGGTAGGAAATAATGAGTGAGGAAAGCATAGCACTCCCCTAGTCATCCCAGTGTAGCTTGTCTTGCAAAGCACTAGACAATGCGGCACAAAGGGAAAGATGGTTCTCAAGACGGTTGTCAGCATATTATTCCCTTAAGACTCAGCTTGGGCACCCTCCTTTCGAGAAGCCATTCGTAGTTTTCTCCCGCCTCCTGGGATGAGTGAGGCATCCCTCCTCTGTGCTCCCATCCTGCTTACTTCCTTCTCCAACACGGTACCCACATCAGAATTACCTGTTTCCGTCTGCTGTATCCTCCACACTCTGACCTCCTTGAGGACTTCCTATCTGGGTACCCACTGCACCTTCCAGCACTGGCCAGAGGAGATGCTCAATATACATCTCCTCAAATTGTTCCAATGACTACAAAACACATGCTCCAGTGACCTGGTGCCCTCAGAGCAATCTGTGATTACAGGAAAATGCACACAAGTTCATTTTCCTTCTTTGGGCTTGAGCAACGTCTCCCCCATCCCCAGAACCCCGGGTCCCATTCATCACGCGGTCACACCACAGTTTGCCAAGCCTCTACTTTAGTGCCCCAACCCTCTCCTGTCTGTCCCCCACCCTGGTCCCAGATGATGAGCCTCTCTTCCCTATAAGCTACTTTTCAGATGCCAATGGATGGAAAAGTGAAGACTCAGATTTCAGTGAACCAAAGCAGAGAGTGTGGGGCCACCAGAGGAAGAAAATCACAGTCTTCCTTCATCTCCCCAAGCAGGTGAGCTCCAAGGGATTTGGGGCCATTCCACATGCATTTTGTTTTTCTTTTTGTTATAATGCTGATCCCAGGTACTGGCATCCAGGGTGGCTTGCAAGTATCTGCTACAATGATGAATGGATGGGCCTGTGGGTCCAGTGCTCAGGGCCAGAAGGAGAATGAACCCACAGAAAAGGTTTGGGTGAGGTGATGGCTCTCGGTGGTGCAGATGGCATGATGCTAACGGGCCCTTCCACGAGATTCTTCCATTCTGTCCTGAGCAGCTGGAGGACCTGGGCAAGTTACAAAAGCTTCTGAGTCTTCATCTATAAATTGAGAATAAAAGTACCCTCTTCTGAGCAATGTTGTTAATGGCATTATACATTTAACACAGTGCCTGGCACGTGGCAAACATTCAATAAGGAACAGGTTTTTTTGGTTATAGAAATTATGCTTTCCATGAGCAGGAAAGATCCCCGCAGTGACAAGAAAGGGCAGAATCTGCACGGTGACGAGAGGATCAGTCCCTCCACTGGGCCCAGCCCTTGTACCTTCAAGAGTCATTAAACGTCCGGGAAACCCTTGCCTGTGCAACCAGCTCAGCTTCTTGAGCCAAGGAGGGTAGTTGCCTTGGCAGTGTGGGTACTAAAAACCTTTCTCCATCCAAAATCCTCTCCCCATCTCAGGCTACAAATTCCACCAGCCGCAAGCCAGATAGGCTCTGGGCTAAGCACTGCCCTGTTTCGGCTACTCTTACAAAAAGCCATCATGGGTGGAGAAGGTTGGGATGGGAGTATGGAGGGAGGCTGGAGGATAGGGAGGGTTATGTATTAATCCACGCAACAATCTGGCTGTGGAGGTATTAATCAACTCTCTCTCCTCTCCCTCCCTCCACCCTACCTCTTAACTCTGAGGACAGATCAGGGGCATTCATGTCTGGGGAGATGGCACAGAGTGGAGGGAAAAAACAAAGAGGGACCAAACAGGGGCTCCAAAGCCTGGCTGTACCCTGGACGGCCCTTCTCACCCAGGATCGTCTTCAAGTTGGGAGGCAAGAAAAAGGGTGAGAGTCTGTGGCCTCTGACTGCAGAGGTTTGTTCCTTGTAGGAAGAGAGGCCATGGACCTACAGAACGCCCCAGTACAGGGGATGAAATGGAGAGGAGGTGCGGGGCATGTGTCTCTGCCCCACTCGCAGGCTCCACACCAACGCGTGGGGTCCACGGGCCAAGCAGGAGCACCGGAAGATGAGATACTGTTGAAGGTCCACACAGGGCAAAGAGGTGGGATAGGAAGTGGGCAGCGTGGCCATCCCCTCTGCATCCTGGCCTCTCCGTCTCATTGCCTTCAAGCCTCAGTGTCCTCATCTGTAAAAGGGGATGGCGACGCCAGGTATTCCCAGGGCTGCTATGAGAGGGGCGACAGATGAGAAAAGTGTTTTGCACGTTGCTATGTGCCATGCACACCGCTGCGTTTAGAGAGGCCTGTTCTTCCCTCCCATGGCTGGAAATTATGCATCGGCAGACTCTGGTCAGAGAAACGCACAGAGCCACAAAAGGAAGATCTAAAGCTGTGCAGTCCATGTGACTATTTAAGTTTAAATTAAAATTAAAGGAATTTAAAATTCAGCTCCTTAGCTGCACTTGCCACATTTCAAACGCTCAGCACCTCAGAGCAGGACACTTCCATCCCGGCAGACAACAGCTCCCTGTCTGTGCCCGTCGGCGGGGGGCGGGGGGGGGGTCCTCTCCTTTTGTTTCCCTGAACCCTCTGGCTCTCGGATGCCCTCCCTCTGTCTACCCTCTTTAGAAAAGACACTTGCCTCTAGAAATAGTCCTCAACCCTTTGGGGACTGAGGACCCCTTTGGGAACCCAACAGAAGTCAACATTCACTGAAATCCAGACTATCTCACCATGTGGGATGAATCCACCAGTCGTACAAGAACGTATCAGGTGACTCA